>NW_027490122.1:941414-1069796 GCF_050948175.1 Xylocopa sonorina
CGTATCGTAGCAATAGCTTTCTAATGCTTCTTAAAACGCGATATCGCATCTCATTTCTATGTTTCATGGTAAGATATAATATGATTTGCGAAGTGTTATGTACCCCTCCTCTACACTTCAAATGAATGTAAATGCGACACCTCCTTGCAAGGAAATAGCGTTTGCAGTTGTCTACCTATCGTAGCAATAGTGTTCTAATGCTGCTTAAAACGAGATATCGCATCTCATTTCAATGTTTCATGGTAAGATATAATATGATTTGCGAAGTGTTATGTATTCCTCGTCTACACTTCAAATGAATGTGAATGCGACACTTCCTCGCTAGGAAATAGCGTTTGCAGATGTCTACGTATCGTAGCAATAGATTTCTAATGCTTCTTAAAACGCGATATCGCATCTCATTTCTATGTTTCATGGTAAGATGTAATATGATTTGCGAAGTGTTATGTACTCCTCCTCTACACTTCAAATGAATGTAAATAAGACACCTCCTTGCAAGGAAATAGCGTTTGCAGTTGTCTACCTATCGTAGCAAGAGTGTTCTAATGCTTCTTAAAACGCGATATCGCATCTCATTTCCATGTTTCATGGTAAGATATAATATGATTTGCGAAGTGTCATGTATTCCTCGTCTACACTTCAAATGAATGTAAATGCAACACTTCCTTGCAAGGAAATAGCGTTTGCAGATGTTTAACTATCGTAGCAATAGAGTTCTAATGCTTCTTAAAACGCGATATCGCATCTCATTTCTATGTTTCATGGTAAGATATAATATGATTTGCGAAGTGTTATGTATTCCTCGTCTGCACTTCAAATGAATGTAAGTGCGACACTTCCTTGCAAGGAAATAGCGTTTGCAGGTGTCTACGTATCGTAGCAATGGAGATCTTATGATTCTTAAAACACGATATCGCATCTCATCTCTATGTTTCATGGTAAGATATAATATGATTTGCGAAGTGTTATGTATTCCTCCTCTACACTTCAAATGAATGTGAATGCGATACTTCCTCGCTAGGTAATAGCGTTTGCTGATGTCTACGTATCGTAGCAATAGCTTTCTAATGCTTCTTAAAACGCGATATCGCATCTCATTTCTATGTTTCATGGTAAGATATAATATGATTTGCGAAGTGTTATGTACCCCTCCTCTACACTTCAAATGAATGTAAATGCGACACCTCCTTGCAAGGAAATAGCGTTTGCAGTTGTCTACCTATCGTAGCAATAGTGTTCTAATGCTGCTTAAAACGAGATATCGCATCTCATTTCAATGTTTCATGGTAAGATATAATATGATTTGCGAAGTGTTATGTATTCCTCGTCTACACTTCAAATGAATGTGAATGCGATACTTCCTCGCTAGGAAATAGCGTTTGCAGATGTCTACGTATCGTAGCATTAGCTTTCTAATGCTTCTTAAAACGCGATATCGCATCTCATATCTATGTTTCATGGTAAGATATAATATGATTTGCGAAGTGTCATGTATTCCTCGTCTACACTTCAAATGAATGTAAATGCGACACTTCCTTACAAGGAAATAGCGTTTGCAGATGTTTACCTATCGTAGCAATAGAGTTCTAGTGCTTCTTAAAACGCGATATCGCATCTCATTTCTATGTTTCATGGTAAGATATAATATTCATTGCGAAGTGTTACGCATTCCTCGTATACGATTCAAATGAAAGTAAATGCGACACTTCCCTGCCAGGAAATAGCGTTTGCAAATGTCTACCTATCGTAGCAATAGTGTTCTAATGCTTCCTAAAACGCGATTTCGCACCTCATTTCTATGTTTCATGGTAAGATATAATATGATTTGCGAAGTGTTATGTATTCCTCGTCTACATTTCAAATGAATGTAAATGCGACACTTCCTTGCAAGGAAATAGCGTTTGCAGGTGTGTATGTATCGTAGCAATAGGTTTCTAATGCTTCTTAAAACGCGATATCGCATCTCATTTCAATGTTTCATGGTAAGATATAATATGATTTGCGAAGTGTCATGTATTCCTCGTCTACACTTCAAATGAATGTAAATGCAACACTTCCTTGCAAGGAAATAGCGTTTGCAGATGTTTAACTATCGTAGCAATAGAGTTCTAATGCTTCTTAAAACGCGATATCGCATCTCATTTCTATGTTTCATGGTAAGATATAATATGATTTGCGAAGTCTTATGTATTCCTCGTCTGCACTTCAAATGAATGTAAGTGCGACACTTCCTTGCATGGAAATAGCGTTTGCAGATGTCTATGTATCGTAGCAATAGAATTCTTATGATTCCTAAAACGCTATATCGCATCTCATTTCTATGTTTCATGGTAAGATATAATATGATTTGCGAAGTGTTATGTATTCCTCGTCTACACTTCAAGTGAATGTAAATGCGACACTTCCTTGCTAGGAAATAGCGTCTGCAGATATCTAGGTATCGTAGCGATAAAGTTCGAATGCTTCTTAAAAAGCGATATCGCATCTCATTTCTATGTTTCATGGTAAGATATAATATGATTTGCGAAGTGTTATGTATTCCTCGTCTGCACTTCAAATAAATGTAAGTGCGACACTTCCTTGCAAGGAAATAGCGTTTGCAGATGTCTATGTATCGTAGCAATAGAATTCTTATGATTCCTAAAACGCTATATAGCATCTCATTTCTATGTTTCATGGTAAGATATAATATGATTTGCGAAGTGTTATGTATTCCTCGTCTGCACTTCAAATGAATGTAAGTGCGACACTTCCTTGCAAGGAAATAGCGTTTGCAGATGTCTACGTATCGTAGCAATAGAGATCTTATGATTCTTAAAACGCGATATCGCATCTCATCTCTATGTTTCATGGTAAGATATAATATGATTTGCGAAGTGTTATGTATTCCTCCTCTACACTTCAAGTGAATGTGAATGCGATACTTTCTTTCTAGGTAATAGCGTTTGCAGATGTCTACGTATCGTAGCAATAGCTTTCTAATGCTTCTTAAAACGCGATATCGCATCTCATTTCTATGTTTCATGGTAAGATGTCATATGATTTGCGAAGTGTTATGTACTCCTCCTCTACACTTCAAATGAATGTAAATGCGACACCTCCTTGCAAGGAAATAGCGTTTGCAGTTGTCTACCTATCGTAGCAATAGTGTTCTAATGCTTCTTAAAACGAGATATCGCATCTCATTTCAATGTTTCATGGTAAGATGTAATATGATGTGCGAAGTGTTATGTATTCCTCCTCTACATTTCAAATGAATGTAAATGCGACACTTTCTTGCTAGGAAAAGGCGTCTGCAGATGTCTAGGTATCGTAGCAATAGAGTTCTAATGCTTCTTAAAACGCGATATCGCGTCTCATTTCTATGTTTCACGGTAAGATGTAATATGATGTGCGAAGTGTTATGTATTCCTCCTCTGCACTTCAAATGAATGTAAATGCGACACTTCCTTGCAAGGAAATAGCGTTTGCAGATGTTTAACTATCGTAGCAATAGAGTTCTAATGCTTCTTAAAACGCGATATCGCATCTCATTTCTATGTTTCATGGTAAGATATAATATGATTTGCGAAGTGTTATGTATTCCTCGTCTGCACTTCAAATGAATGTAAGTGCGACACTTCCTTGCATGGAAATAGCGTTAGCAGATGTCTATGTATCGTAGCAATAGAATTCTTATGATTCCTAAAACGCTATATCGCATCTCATTTCTATGTATCATGGTAAGATATAATATGATTTGCGAAGTGTTATGTATTCCTCGTCTACACTTCAAGAGAATGTAAATGCGACACTTCCTTGCTAGGAAATAGCGTCTGCAGATATCTAGGTATCGTAGCGATAAAGTTCGAATGCTTCTTAAAAAGCGATATCGCATCTCATTTCTATGTTTCATGGTGAGATATAATATGATTTGCGAAGTGTTATGTATTCCTCGTCTGCACTTCAAATGAATGTAAGTGCGACACTTCCTTGCAAGGAAATAGCGTTTGCAGATGTCTATGTATCGTAGCAATAGAATTCTTATGATTCCTAAAACGCTATATCGCATCTCATTTCTATGTTTCATGGTAAGATATAATATGATTCGCGAAGTGTTATGTATTCCTCGTCTGCACTTCAAATGAATGTAAGTGCGACACTTCCTTGCAAGGAAATAGCGTTTGTCGATGTCTACGTATCGTAGCAATAGAGATCTTATGATTCTTAAAACGCGATATCGCATCTCATCTCTATGTTTCATGGTAAGATATAATATGATTTGCGAAGTGTTATGTATTCCTCCCCTACACTTCAAGTGAATGTGAATGCGATACTTCCTTTCTAGGTAATAGCGTTTGCAGATGTCTACGTATCGTAGCAATAGCTTTCTAATGCTTCTTAAAACGCGATATCGCATCTCATTTCTATGTTTCATGGTAAGATGTAATATGATTTGCGAAGTGTTATGTACTCCTCCTCTACACTTCAAATGAATGTAAATGCGACACCTCCTTGCAAGGAAATAGCGTTTGCAGTTGTCTTCCTATCGTAGCAATAGTGTTCTAATGCTTCTTAAAACGAGATATCGCATCTCATTTCAATGTTTCATGGTAAGATATAATATGATTTGCGAAGTGTTATGTATTCCTCGTCTACACTTCAAATGAATGTGAATGCGACACTTCCTCGCTAGGAAATAGCGTTTGCAGATGTCTACGTATCGTAGCAATAGATTTCTAATGCTTCTTAAAGCGCGATATGGCATCTCATTTCTATGTTTCATGTTAAGATATAATATGATTTGCGAAGTGTCATGTATTCCTCGTCTACACTTCAAATGAATGTAAATGCGACACTTCCTTGCTCGGAAATAGCGTTTGTAGATGTCTATGTATCGTAGCAATAGAGTTCTAATGCTTCTTAAAACGAGATATCGCATCTCATTTCAATATTTCATGGTAAGATATAATATGATTTGCGAAGCGTCATGTATTCCTCGTCTACACTTCAAATGAATGTGACTGCGATATTTCCTCGCTAGGAAATAGCGTTTGCAGATGTCTACGTATCGTAGCAATAGATATGTAATGCTTCTTAAAACGCGATATCGCATCTCATTTCTACGTTTCATGGTAAGATATAATATGATTTGCGAAGTGTCATGTATTCCTCGTCTACTACTCAAATGAGTGTAAAAGCGACACTTCCTTGCCAGGAAATAGCGTTTGCAAATGTCTACCTATCGTAGCAATAGTGCTCTTATGCTTCTTAAAACGCGATATCGCATCTCATTTCTATGTTTCATGGTAAGATATAATATGATTTGCGAAGTGTTATGTACCCCTCCTCTACACTTCAAATGAATGTAAATGCGACACCTCCTTGCAAGGAAATAGCGTTTGCAGTTGTCTACCTATCGTAGCAATAGTGTTCTAATGCTGCTTAAAACGAGATATCGCATCTCATTTCAATGTTTCATGGTAAGATATAATATGATTTGCGAAGTGTTATGTATTCCTCGTCTACACTTCAAATGAATGTGAATGCGACACTTCCTCGCTAGGAAATAGCGTTTGCAGATGTCTACGTATCGTAGCAATAGATTTCTAATGCTTCTTAAAACGCGATATCGCATCTCATTTCTATGTTTCATGGTAAGATGTAATATGATTTGCGAAGTGTTATGTACTCCTCCTCTACACTTCAAATGAATGTAAATAAGACACCTCCTTGCAAGGAAATAGCGTTTGCAGTTGTCTACCTATCGTAGCAAGAGTGTTCTAATGCTTCTTAAAACGCGATATCGCATCTCATTTCCATGTTTCATGGTAAGATATAATATGATTTGCGAAGTGTCATGTATTCCTCGTCTACACTTCAAATGAATGTAAATGCAACACTTCCTTGCAAGGAAATAGCGTTTGCAGATGTTTAACTATCGTAGCAATAGAGTTCTAATGCTTCTTAAAACGCGATATCGCATCTCATTTCTATGTTTCATGGTAAGATATAATATGATTTGCGAAGTGTTATGTATTCCTCGTCTGCACTTCAAATGAATGTAAGTGCGACACTTCCTTGCAAGGAAATAGCGTTTGCAGGTGTCTACGTATCGTAGCAATGGAGATCTTATGATTCTTAAAACACGATATCGCATCTCATCTCTATGTTTCATGGTAAGATATAATATGATTTGCGAAGTGTTATGTATTCCTCCTCTACACTTCAAATGAATGTGAATGCGATACTTCCTCGCTAGGTAATAGCGTTTGCTGATGTCTACGTATCGTAGCAATAGCTTTCTAATGCTTCTTAAAACGCGATATCGCATCTCATTTCTATGTTTCATGGTAAGATATAATATGATTTGCGAAGTGTTATGTACCCCTCCTCTACACTTCAAATGAATGTAAATGCGACACCTCCTTGCAAGGAAATAGCGTTTGCAGTTGTCTACCTATCGTAGCAATAGTGTTCTAATGCTGCTTAAAACGAGATATCGCATCTCATTTCAATGTTTCATGGTAAGATATAATATGATTTGCGAAGTGTTATGTATTCCTCGTCTACACTTCAAATGAATGTGAATGCGATACTTCCTCGCTAGGAAATAGCGTTTGCAGATGTCTACGTATCGTAGCATTAGCTTTCTAATGCTTCTTAAAACGCGATATCGCATCTCATATCTATGTTTCATGGTAAGATATAATATGATTTGCGAAGTGTCATGTATTCCTCGTCTACACTTCAAATGAATGTAAATGCGACACTTCCTTACAAGGAAATAGCGTTTGCAGATGTTTACCTATCGTAGCAATAGAGTTCTAGTGCTTCTTAAAACGCGATATCGCATCTCATTTCTATGTTTCATGGTAAGATATAATATTCATTGCGAAGTGTTACGCATTCCTCGTATACGATTCAAATGAAAGTAAATGCGACACTTCCCTGCCAGGAAATAGCGTTTGCAAATGTCTACCTATCGTAGCAATAGTGTTCTAATGCTTCCTAAAACGCGATTTCGCACCTCATTTCTATGTTTCATGGTAAGATATAATATGATTTGCGAAGTGTTATGTATTCCTCGTCTACATTTCAAATGAATGTAAATGCGACACTTCCTTGCAAGGAAATAGCGTTTGCAGGTGTGTATGTATCGTAGCAATAGGTTTCTAATGCTTCTTAAAACGCGATATCGCATCTCATTTCAATGTTTCATGGTAAGATATAATATGATTTGCGAAGTGTCATGTATTCCTCGTCTACACTTCAAATGAATGTAAATGCAACACTTCCTTGCAAGGAAATAGCGTTTGCAGATGTTTAACTATCGTAGCAATAGAGTTCTAATGCTTCTTAAAACGCGATATCGCATCTCATTTCTATGTTTCATGGTAAGATATAATATGATTTGCGAAGTCTTATGTATTCCTCGTCTGCACTTCAAATGAATGTAAGTGCGACACTTCCTTGCATGGAAATAGCGTTTGCAGATGTCTATGTATCGTAGCAATAGAATTCTTATGATTCCTAAAACGCTATATCGCATCTCATTTCTATGTTTCATGGTAAGATATAATATGATTTGCGAAGTGTTATGTATTCCTCGTCTACACTTCAAGTGAATGTAAATGCGACACTTCCTTGCTAGGAAATAGCGTCTGCAGATATCTAGGTATCGTAGCGATAAAGTTCGAATGCTTCTTAAAAAGCGATATCGCATCTCATTTCTATGTTTCATGGTAAGATATAATATGATTTGCGAAGTGTTATGTATTCCTCGTCTGCACTTCAAATAAATGTAAGTGCGACACTTCCTTGCAAGGAAATAGCGTTTGCAGATGTCTATGTATCGTAGCAATAGAATTCTTATGATTCCTAAAACGCTATATAGCATCTCATTTCTATGTTTCATGGTAAGATATAATATGATTTGCGAAGTGTTATGTATTCCTCGTCTGCACTTCAAATGAATGTAAGTGCGACACTTCCTTGCAAGGAAATAGCGTTTGCAGATGTCTACGTATCGTAGCAATAGAGATCTTATGATTCTTAAAACGCGATATCGCATCTCATCTCTATGTTTCATGGTAAGATATAATATGATTTGCGAAGTGTTATGTATTCCTCCTCTACACTTCAAGTGAATGTGAATGCGATACTTTCTTTCTAGGTAATAGCGTTTGCAGATGTCTACGTATCGTAGCAATAGCTTTCTAATGCTTCTTAAAACGCGATATCGCATCTCATTTCTATGTTTCATGGTAAGATGTCATATGATTTGCGAAGTGTTATGTACTCCTCCTCTACACTTCAAATGAATGTAAATGCGACACCTCCTTGCAAGGAAATAGCGTTTGCAGTTGTCTACCTATCGTAGCAATAGTGTTCTAATGCTTCTTAAAACGAGATATCGCATCTCATTTCAATGTTTCATGGTAAGATGTAATATGATGTGCGAAGTGTTATGTATTCCTCCTCTACATTTCAAATGAATGTAAATGCGACACTTTCTTGCTAGGAAAAGGCGTCTGCAGATGTCTAGGTATCGTAGCAATAGAGTTCTAATGCTTCTTAAAACGCGATATCGCGTCTCATTTCTATGTTTCACGGTAAGATGTAATATGATGTGCGAAGTGTTATGTATTCCTCCTCTGCACTTCAAATGAATGTAAATGCGACACTTCCTTGCAAGGAAATAGCGTTTGCAGATGTTTAACTATCGTAGCAATAGAGTTCTAATGCTTCTTAAAACGCGATATCGCATCTCATTTCTATGTTTCATGGTAAGATATAATATGATTTGCGAAGTGTCATGTATTCCTCGTCTACTACTCAAATGAGTGTAAAAGCGACACTTCCTTGCCAGGAAATAGCGTTTGCAAATGTCTACCTATCGTAGCAATAGTGCTCTTATGCTTCTTAAAACGCGATATCGCATCTCATTTCTATGTTTCATGGTAAGATATAATATGATTTGCGAAGTGTTATGTACCCCTCCTCTACACTTCAAATGAATGTAAATGCGACACCTCCTTGCAAGGAAATAGCGTTTGCAGTTGTCTACCTATCGTAGCAATAGTGTTCTAATGCTGCTTAAAACGAGATATCGCATCTCATTTCAATGTTTCATGGTAAGATATAATATGATTTGCGAAGTGTTATGTATTCCTCGTCTACACTTCAAATGAATGTGAATGCGACACTTCCTCGCTAGGAAATAGCGTTTGCAGATGTCTACGTATCGTAGCAATAGATTTCTAATGCTTCTTAAAACGCGATATCGCATCTCATTTCTATGTTTCATGGTAAGATGTAATATGATTTGCGAAGTGTTATGTACTCCTCCTCTACACTTCAAATGAATGTAAATAAGACACCTCCTTGCAAGGAAATAGCGTTTGCAGTTGTCTACCTATCGTAGCAAGAGTGTTCTAATGCTTCTTAAAACGCGATATCGCATCTCATTTCCATGTTTCATGGTAAGATATAATATGATTTGCGAAGTGTCATGTATTCCTCGTCTACACTTCAAATGAATGTAAATGCAACACTTCCTTGCAAGGAAATAGCGTTTGCAGATGTTTAACTATCGTAGCAATAGAGTTCTAATGCTTCTTAAAACGCGATATCGCATCTCATTTCTATGTTTCATGGTAAGATATAATATGATTTGCGAAGTGTTATGTATTCCTCGTCTGCACTTCAAATGAATGTAAGTGCGACACTTCCTTGCAAGGAAATAGCGTTTGCAGGTGTCTACGTATCGTAGCAATGGAGATCTTATGATTCTTAAAACACGATATCGCATCTCATCTCTATGTTTCATGGTAAGATATAATATGATTTGCGAAGTGTTATGTATTCCTCCTCTACACTTCAAATGAATGTGAATGCGATACTTCCTCGCTAGGTAATAGCGTTTGCTGATGTCTACGTATCGTAGCAATAGCTTTCTAATGCTTCTTAAAACGCGATATCGCATCTCATTTCTATGTTTCATGGTAAGATATAATATGATTTGCGAAGTGTTATGTACCCCTCCTCTACACTTCAAATGAATGTAAATGCGACACCTCCTTGCAAGGAAATAGCGTTTGCAGTTGTCTACCTATCGTAGCAATAGTGTTCTAATGCTGCTTAAAACGAGATATCGCATCTCATTTCAATGTTTCATGGTAAGATATAATATGATTTGCGAAGTGTTATGTATTCCTCGTCTACACTTCAAATGAATGTGAATGCGATACTTCCTCGCTAGGAAATAGCGTTTGCAGATGTCTACGTATCGTAGCATTAGCTTTCTAATGCTTCTTAAAACGCGATATCGCATCTCATATCTATGTTTCATGGTAAGATATAATATGATTTGCGAAGTGTCATGTATTCCTCGTCTACACTTCAAATGAATGTAAATGCGACACTTCCTTACAAGGAAATAGCGTTTGCAGATGTTTACCTATCGTAGCAATAGAGTTCTAGTGCTTCTTAAAACGCGATATCGCATCTCATTTCTATGTTTCATGGTAAGATATAATATTCATTGCGAAGTGTTACGCATTCCTCGTATACGATTCAAATGAAAGTAAATGCGACACTTCCCTGCCAGGAAATAGCGTTTGCAAATGTCTACCTATCGTAGCAATAGTGTTCTAATGCTTCCTAAAACGCGATTTCGCACCTCATTTCTATGTTTCATGGTAAGATATAATATGATTTGCGAAGTGTTATGTATTCCTCGTCTACATTTCAAATGAATGTAAATGCGACACTTCCTTGCAAGGAAATAGCGTTTGCAGGTGTGTATGTATCGTAGCAATAGGTTTCTAATGCTTCTTAAAACGCGATATCGCATCTCATTTCAATGTTTCATGGTAAGATATAATATGATTTGCGAAGTGTCATGTATTCCTCGTCTACACTTCAAATGAATGTAAATGCAACACTTCCTTGCAAGGAAATAGCGTTTGCAGATGTTTAACTATCGTAGCAATAGAGTTCTAATGCTTCTTAAAACGCGATATCGCATCTCATTTCTATGTTTCATGGTAAGATATAATATGATTTGCGAAGTCTTATGTATTCCTCGTCTGCACTTCAAATGAATGTAAGTGCGACACTTCCTTGCATGGAAATAGCGTTTGCAGATGTCTATGTATCGTAGCAATAGAATTCTTATGATTCCTAAAACGCTATATCGCATCTCATTTCTATGTTTCATGGTAAGATATAATATGATTTGCGAAGTGTTATGTATTCCTCGTCTACACTTCAAGTGAATGTAAATGCGACACTTCCTTGCTAGGAAATAGCGTCTGCAGATATCTAGGTATCGTAGCGATAAAGTTCGAATGCTTCTTAAAAAGCGATATCGCATCTCATTTCTATGTTTCATGGTAAGATATAATATGATTTGCGAAGTGTTATGTATTCCTCGTCTGCACTTCAAATAAATGTAAGTGCGACACTTCCTTGCAAGGAAATAGCGTTTGCAGATGTCTATGTATCGTAGCAATAGAATTCTTATGATTCCTAAAACGCTATATAGCATCTCATTTCTATGTTTCATGGTAAGATATAATATGATTTGCGAAGTGTTATGTATTCCTCGTCTGCACTTCAAATGAATGTAAGTGCGACACTTCCTTGCAAGGAAATAGCGTTTGCAGATGTCTACGTATCGTAGCAATAGAGATCTTATGATTCTTAAAACGCGATATCGCATCTCATCTCTATGTTTCATGGTAAGATATAATATGATTTGCGAAGTGTTATGTATTCCTCCTCTACACTTCAAGTGAATGTGAATGCGATACTTTCTTTCTAGGTAATAGCGTTTGCAGATGTCTACGTATCGTAGCAATAGCTTTCTAATGCTTCTTAAAACGCGATATCGCATCTCATTTCTATGTTTCATGGTAAGATGTCATATGATTTGCGAAGTGTTATGTACTCCTCCTCTACACTTCAAATGAATGTAAATGCGACACCTCCTTGCAAGGAAATAGCGTTTGCAGTTGTCTACCTATCGTAGCAATAGTGTTCTAATGCTTCTTAAAACGAGATATCGCATCTCATTTCAATGTTTCATGGTAAGATGTAATATGATGTGCGAAGTGTTATGTATTCCTCCTCTACATTTCAAATGAATGTAAATGCGACACTTTCTTGCTAGGAAAAGGCGTCTGCAGATGTCTAGGTATCGTAGCAATAGAGTTCTAATGCTTCTTAAAACGCGATATCGCGTCTCATTTCTATGTTTCACGGTAAGATGTAATATGATGTGCGAAGTGTTATGTATTCCTCCTCTGCACTTCAAATGAATGTAAATGCGACACTTCCTTGCAAGGAAATAGCGTTTGCAGATGTTTAACTATCGTAGCAATAGAGTTCTAATGCTTCTTAAAACGCGATATCGCATCTCATTTCTATGTTTCATGGTAAGATATAATATGATTTGCGAAGTGTTATGTATTCCTCGTCTGCACTTCAAATGAATGTAAGTGCGACACTTCCTTGCATGGAAATAGCGTTAGCAGATGTCTATGTATCGTAGCAATAGAATTCTTATGATTCCTAAAACGCTATATCGCATCTCATTTCTATGTATCATGGTAAGATATAATATGATTTGCGAAGTGTTATGTATTCCTCGTCTACACTTCAAGAGAATGTAAATGCGACACTTCCTTGCTAGGAAATAGCGTCTGCAGATATCTAGGTATCGTAGCGATAAAGTTCGAATGCTTCTTAAAAAGCGATATCGCATCTCATTTCTATGTTTCATGGTGAGATATAATATGATTTGCGAAGTGTTATGTATTCCTCGTCTGCACTTCAAATGAATGTAAGTGCGACACTTCCTTGCAAGGAAATAGCGTTTGCAGATGTCTATGTATCGTAGCAATAGAATTCTTATGATTCCTAAAACGCTATATCGCATCTCATTTCTATGTTTCATGGTAAGATATAATATGATTCGCGAAGTGTTATGTATTCCTCGTCTGCACTTCAAATGAATGTAAGTGCGACACTTCCTTGCAAGGAAATAGCGTTTGTCGATGTCTACGTATCGTAGCAATAGAGATCTTATGATTCTTAAAACGCGATATCGCATCTCATCTCTATGTTTCATGGTAAGATATAATATGATTTGCGAAGTGTTATGTATTCCTCCCCTACACTTCAAGTGAATGTGAATGCGATACTTCCTTTCTAGGTAATAGCGTTTGCAGATGTCTACGTATCGTAGCAATAGCTTTCTAATGCTTCTTAAAACGCGATATCGCATCTCATTTCTATGTTTCATGGTAAGATGTAATATGATTTGCGAAGTGTTATGTACTCCTCCTCTACACTTCAAATGAATGTAAATGCGACACCTCCTTGCAAGGAAATAGCGTTTGCAGTTGTCTTCCTATCGTAGCAATAGTGTTCTAATGCTTCTTAAAACGAGATATCGCATCTCATTTCAATGTTTCATGGTAAGATATAATATGATTTGCGAAGTGTTATGTATTCCTCGTCTACACTTCAAATGAATGTGAATGCGACACTTCCTCGCTAGGAAATAGCGTTTGCAGATGTCTACGTATCGTAGCAATAGATTTCTAATGCTTCTTAAAGCGCGATATGGCATCTCATTTCTATGTTTCATGTTAAGATATAATATGATTTGCGAAGTGTCATGTATTCCTCGTCTACACTTCAAATGAATGTAAATGCGACACTTCCTTGCTCGGAAATAGCGTTTGTAGATGTCTATGTATCGTAGCAATAGAGTTCTAATGCTTCTTAAAACGAGATATCGCATCTCATTTCAATATTTCATGGTAAGATATAATATGATTTGCGAAGCGTCATGTATTCCTCGTCTACACTTCAAATGAATGTGACTGCGATATTTCCTCGCTAGGAAATAGCGTTTGCAGATGTCTACGTATCGTAGCAATAGATATGTAATGCTTCTTAAAACGCGATATCGCATCTCATTTCTACGTTTCATGGTAAGATATAATATGATTTGCGAAGTGTCATGTATTCCTCGTCTACTACTCAAATGAGTGTAAAAGCGACACTTCCTTGCCAGGAAATAGCGTTTGCAAATGTCTACCTATCGTAGCAATAGTGCTCTTATGCTTCTTAAAACGCGATATCGCATCTCATTTCTATGTTTCATGGTAACATATAATATGATTTGCGAAGTGTTATGTATTCCTCGTCTACACTTCAAATGCGACACTTCCTTGCCAGGAAATAGCGTTTGCAAATGTCTACCTATCGTAGCAATAGTGCTCTTATGCTTCTTAAAACGCGATATCGCATCTCATTTCTATGTTTCATGGTAAGATATAATATGATTTGCGAAGTGTCATGTATTCCTCGTCTACACTTCAAATGAATGTAAATGCGACACTTCCTTGCTAGGAAATAGCGTTTGCAGATGCCTACGTATCGTAGCAATAGATTTCTAATGCTTCTTAAAGCGCGATATGGCATCTCATTTCTATGTTTCATGGTAAGATATAATATGATTTGCGAAGTGTTACGTATACCTCGTCTACACTTCAAATGAATGTAAATGCGACACTTTCTTGCTAGGAAATAGCGTCTGCAGATGTCTAGGTATCGTAGCAATAGAGTTCTAATGCTTCTTAAAACGAGATATTGCATCTCATATCTATGTTTCATGATAAGATATAATATTCATTGCGAAGTGTTATGCATTCCTCGTCTACGAATCAAATGAAAGTAAATGCGACACTTCCTCGCTAGGAAGTAGCGTTTGCAGATGTCTACGTATCGTAGCAATAGAGTTCATATGATTCTTAAAACGCGATATCGCATCTCATTTCTATGTTTCATGGTAAGATATAACATGATTTGCGAAGTGTTAAGTATTCCTCGTCTACACTTCAAATGAATGTGAATGCGATACTTCCTCGCTAGGAAATAGGGTTTGCAGATGTCTACCTATCGTAGCAATAGTGTTCTAATGCTTCTTAAAACGCGATATCGCACCTCATTTCTATGTTTCATGGTAAGATATAATATGATTTGCGAAGTGTTATGTATTCCTCGTCTACATTTCAAATGAATGTAAATGCGACACTTCCTTGCAAGGAAATAGCGTTTGCAGATGTGTATGTATCGTAGCAATAGATTTCTAATGCTTCTTAAAACGCGATATCGCATCTCATTTCAATGTTTCATGGTAAGATATAATATGATTTGCGAAGTGTCATGTATTCCTCGTCTACACTTCAAATGAATGTAAATGCAACACTTCCTTGCAAGGAAATAGCGTTTGCAGATGTTTAACTATCGTAGCAATAGAGTTCTAATGCTTCTTAAAACGCGATATCGCATCTCATTTCTATGTTTCATGGTAAGATATAATATGATTTGCGAAGTGTCATGTATTCCTCGTCTACACTTCAAATGAATGTAAATGCGACACTTCCTTTCTAGGTAATAGCGTTTGCAGATGTCTACGTATCGTAGCAATAGCTTTCTAATGCTTCTTAAAACGCGATATCGCATCTCATTTCTATGTTTCATGGTAAGATGTAATATGATTTGCGAAGTGTTATGTACTCCTCCTCTACACTTCAAATGAATGTAAATGCGACACCTCCTTGCAAGGAAATAGCGTTTGCAGTTGTCTACCTACCGTAGCAATAGTGTTCTAATGCTTCTTAAAACGAGATATCGCATCTCATTTCAATGTTTCATGGTAAGATATAATATGATTTGCGAAGTGTTATGTATTCCTCGTCTGCACTTCAAATGAATGTAAGTGCGACACTTCCTTGCATGGAAATAGCGTTTGCAGATGTCTACGTATCGTAGCAATAGAGATCTTATGATTCTTAAAACGCGATGTCGCATCTCATCTCTATGTTTCATGGTAAGATATAATATGATTTGCGAAGTGTTATGTATTCCTCCTCTACACTTCAAGTGAATGTGAATGCGATACTTCCTTTCTAGGTAATAGCGTTTGCAGATGTCTACGTATCGTAGCAATAGCTTTCTAATGCTTCTTAAAACGCGATATCGCATCTCATTTCTATGTTTCATGGTAAGATGTAATATGATTTGCGAAGTGTTATGTACTCCTCCTCTACAATTCAAATGAATGTAAATGCGACACCTCCTTGCAAGGAAATAGCGTTTGCAGTTGTCTACCTATCGTAGCAATAGTGTTCTAATGCTTCTTAAAACGAGATATCGCATCTCATTTCAATGTTTCATGGTAAGATATAATATGATTTGCGAAGTGTTATGCATTCCTCGTCTACGATTCAAATGAAAGTAAATGCGACACTTCCTTGCAAGGAAATAGCGATTGCAGATGTCTACGTATCCTAGCAATAGAGTTCATATGATTCTTAAAACGCGATATTGCATTTCATTTCTATGTTTCATGGTAAGATGTAATATGATTTGCGAAGTGTTATGTATTCCTCCTCTACATTTCAAATGAATGTAAATGCGACACTTTCTTGCTAGGAAATAGCGTCTGCAGATGTCTAGGTATCGTAGCAATAGAGTTCTAATGCTTCTTAAAACGCGATATCGCGTCTCATTTCTATGTTTCATGGTAAGATATAATATGATTTGCGAAGTCTTATGTATTCCTCGTCTGCATTTCAAATGAATGTAAGTGCGACACTTCCTTGCATGGAAATAGCGTTTGCAGATGTCTATGTATCGTAGCAATAGAATTCTTATGATTCCTAAAACGCTATATCGCATCTCATTTCTATGTTTCATGGTAAGATATAATATGATTTGCGAAGTGTTATGTACTCCTCCTCTACAATTCAAATGAATGTAAATGCAACACTTCCGTGCAAGGAAATAGCGTTTGCAGATGTTTAACTATCGTAGCAATAGAGTTCTAATGCTTCTTAAAACGCGATATCGCATCTCATTTCTATGTTTCATGGTAAGATATAATATGATTTGCGAAGTCTTATGTATTCCTCGTCTGCACTTCAAATGAATGTAAGTGCGACACTTCCTTGCATGGAAATAGCGTTTGCAGATGTCTATGTATCGTAGCAATAGAATTCTTATGATTCCTAAAACGCTATATCGCATCTCATTTCTATGTTTCATGGTAAGATATAATATGATTTGCGAAGTGTTATGTATTCCTCGTCTACACTTCAAGTGAATGTAAATGCGACACTTCCTTGCTAGGAAATAGCGTCTGCAGATATCTAGGTATCGTAGCGATAAAGTTCGAATGCTTCTTAAAAAGCGATATCGCATCTCATTTCTATGTTTCATGGTAAGATATAATATGATTTGCGAAGTGTTATGTATTCCTCGTCTGCACTTCAAATGAATGTAAGTGCGACACTTCCTTGCAAGGAAATAGCGTTTGCAGATGTCTATGTATCGTAGCAATAGAATTCTTATGATTCCTAAAACGCTATATCGCATCTCATTTCTATGTTTCATGGTAAGATATAATATGATTCGCGAAGTGTTATGTATTCCTCGTCTACACTTCAAGTGAATGTAAATGCGACACTTCCTTGCTAGGAAATAGCGTCTGCAGATATCTAGGTATCGTAGCGATAAAGTTCGAATGCTTCTTAAAAAGCGATATCGCATCTCATTTCTATGTTTCATGGTAAGATATAATATGATTTGCGAAGTGTTATGTATTCCTCGTCTGCACTTCAAATGAATGTAAGTGCGACACTTCCTTGCAAGGAAATAGCGTTTGCAGATGTCTATGTATCGTAGCAATAGAATTCTTATGATTCCTAAAACGCTATATCGCATCTCATTTCTATGTTTCATGGTAAGATATAATATGATTCGCGAAGTGTTATGTATTCCTCGTCTGCACTTCAAATGAATGTAAGTGCGACACTTCCTTGCAAGGAAATAGCGTTTGCAGATGTCTACGTATCGTAGCAATAGAGATCTTATGATTCTTAAAACGCGATATCGCATCTCATCTCTATGTTTCATGGTAAGATATAATATGATTTGCGAAGTGTTATGTATTCCTCCCCTACACTTCAAGTGAATGTGAATGCGATACTTCCTTTCTAGGTAATAGCGTTTGCAGATGTCTACGTATCGTAGCAATAGCTTTCTAATGCTTCTTAAAACGCGATATCGCATCTCATTTCTATGTTTCATGGTAAGATGTAATATGATTTGCGAAGTGTTATGTACTCCTCCTCTACACTTCAAATGAATGTAAATGCGACACCTCCTTGCAAGGAAATAGCGTTTGCAGTTGTCTACCTATCGTAGCAATAGTGTTCTAATGCTTCTTAAAATGAGATATCGCATCTCATTTCAATGTTTCATGGTAAGATATAATATGATTTGCGAAGTGTTATGTATTCCTCGTCTACACTTCAAATGAATGTGAATGCGACACTTCCTCGCTAGGAAATAGCGTTTGCAGATGTCTACGTATCGTAGCAATAGATTTCTAATGCTTCTTAAAGCGCGATATGGCATCTCATTTCTATGATTCATGGTAAGATATAATATGATTTGCGAAGTGTCATGTATTCCTCGTCTACACTTCAAATGAATGTAAATGCGACACTTCCTTGCTAGGAAATAGCGTTTGTAGATGTCTATGTATCGTAGCAATAGAGTTCTAATGCTTCTTAAAACGAGATATCGCATCTCATTTCAATATTTCATGGTAAGATATAATATGATTTGCGAAGTGTCATGTATTCCTCGTCTACACTTCAAATGAATGTGACTGCGATATTTCTCGCTAGGAAATAGCGTTTGCAGATGTCTACGTATCGTAGCAATAGATATGTAATGCTTCTTAAAACGCGATATCGCATCTCATTTCTACGTTTCATGGTAAGATATAATATGATTTGCGAAGTGTCATGTATTCCTCGTCTACTACTCAAATGAGTGTAAAAGCGACACTTCCTTGCCAGGAAATAGCGTTTGCAAATGTCTACCTATCGTAGCAATAGTGCTCTTATGCTTCTTAAAACGCGATATCGCATCTCATTTCTATGTTTCATGGTAACATATAATATGATTTGCGAAGTGTTATGTATTCCTCGTCTACACTTCAAATGCGACACTTCCTTGCCAGAAATAGCGTTTGCAAATGTCTACCTATCGTAGCAATAGTGCTCTTATGCTTCTTAAAACGCGATATCGCATCTCATTTCTATGTTTCATGGTAAGATATAATATGATTTGCGAAGTGTCATGTATTCCTCGTCTACACTTCAAATGAATGTAAATGCGACACTTCCTTGCTAGGAAAATAGCGTTTGCAGATGTCTACGTATCGTAGCAATAGATATGTAATGCTTCTTAAAACGCGATATCGCATCTCATTTCTACGTTTCATGGTAAGATATAATATGATTTGCGAAGTGTCATGTATTCCTCGTCTACTACTCAAATGAGTGTAAAAGCGACACTTCCTTGCCAGGAAATAGCGTTTGCAAATGTCTACCTATCGTAGCAATAGTGCTCTTATGCTTCTTAAAACGCGATATCGCATCTCATTTCTATGTTTCATGGTAACATATAATATGATTTGCGAAGTGTTATGTATTCCTCGTCTACACTTCAAATGCGACACTTCCTTGCCAGGAAATAGCGTTTGCAAATGTCTACCTATCGTAGCAATAGTGCTCTTATGCTTCTTAAAACGCGATATCGCATCTCATTTCTATGTTTCATGGTAAGATATAATATGATTTGCGAAGTGTCATGTATTCCTCGTCTACACTTCAAATGAATGTAAATGCGACACTTCCTTGCTAGGAAATAGCGTTTGCAGATGTCTACGTATCGTAGCAATAGATTTCTAATGCTTCTTAAAGCGCGATATGGCATCTCATTTCTATGTTTCATGGTAAGATATAATATGATTTGCGAAGTGTTACGTATTCCTCGTCTACACTTCAAATGAATGTAAATGCGACACTTTCTTGCTAGGAAATAGCGTCTGCAGATGTCTAGGTATCGTAGCAATAGAGTTCTAATGCTTCTTAAAACGAGATATTGCATCTCATATCTATGTTTCATGATAAGATATAATATTCATTGCGAAGTGTTATGCATTCCTCGTCTACGAATCAAATGAAAGTAAATGCGACACTTCCTCGCTAGGAAGTAGCGTTTGCAGATGTCTACGTATCGTAGCAATAGAGTTCATATGATTCTTAAAACGCGATATCGCATCTCATTTCTATGTTTCATGGTAAGATATAATATGATTTGCGAAGTGTCATGTATTCCTCGTCTACACTTCAAATGAATGTAAATGCAACACTTCCTTGCAAGGAAATAGCGTTTGCAGATGTTTAACTATCGTAGCAATAGAGTTCTAATGCTTCTTAAAACGCGATATCGCATCTCATTTCTATGTTTCATGGTAAGATATAATATGATTTGCGAAGTGTCATGTATTCCTCGTCTACACTTCAAATGAATGTAAATGCGACACTTCCTTTCTAGGTAATAGCGTTTGCAGATGTCTACGTATCGTAGCAATAGCTTTCTAATGCTTCTTAAAACGCGATATCGCATCTCATTTCTATGTTTCATGGTAAGATGTAATATGATTTGCGAAGTGTTATGTACTCCTCCTCTACACTTCAAATGAATGTAAATGCGACACCTCCTTGCAAGGAAATAGCGTTTGCAGTTGTCTACCTACCTTAGCAATAGTGTTCTAATGCTTCTTAAAACGAGATATCGCATCTCATTTCAATGTTTCATGGTAAGATATAATATGATTTGCGAAGTGTTATGTATTCCTCGTCTGCACTTCAAATGAATGTAAGTGCGACACTTCCTTGCATGGAAATAGCGTTTGCAGATGTCTATGTATCGTAGCAATAGAATTCTTATGATTCCTAAAACGCTATATCGCATCTCATTTCTATGTTTCATGGTAAGATATAATATGATTTGCGAAGTGTTATGTATTCCTCGTCTACACTTCAAGTGAATGTAAATGCGACTCTTCCTTGCTAGGAAATAGCGTCTGCAGATATCTAGGTATCGTAGCGATAAAGTTCGAATGCTTCTTAAAAAGCGATATCGCATCTCATTTCTATGTTTCATGGTAAGATATAATATGATTTGCGAAGTGTTATGTATTCCTCGTCTGCACTTCAAATGAATGTAAGTGCGACACTTCCTTGCAAGGAAATAGCGTTTGCAGATGTCTATGTATCGTAGCAATAGAATTCTTATGATTCCTAAAACGCTATATCGCATCTCATTTCTATGTTTCATGGTAAGATATAATATGATTTGCGAAGTGTTATGTATTCCTCGTCTGCACTTCAAATGAATGTAAGTGCGACACTTCCTTGCAAGGAAATGGCGTTTGCAGATGTCTACGTATCGTAGCAATAGAGATCTTATGATTCTTAAAACGCGATGTCGCATCTCATCTCTATGTTTCATGGTAAGATATAATATGATTTGCGAAGTGTTATGTATTCCTCCTCTACACTTCAAGTGAATGTGAATGCGATACTTCCTTTCTAGGTAATAGCGTTCGCAGATGTCTACGTATCGTAGCAATAGCTTTCTAATGCTTCTTAAAAGGCGATATCGCATCTCATTTCTATGTTTCATGGTAAGATGTAATATGATTTGCGAAGTGTTATGTATTCCTCCTCTACAATTCAAATGAATGTAAATGCGACACCTCCTTGCAAGGAAATAGCGTTTGCAGTTGTCTACCTATCGTAGCAATAGTGTTCTAATGCTTCTTAAAACGAGATATCGCATCTCATTTCAATGTTTCATGGTAAGATATAATATGATTTGCGAAGTGTTATGCATTCCTCGTCTACGATTCAAATGAAAGTAAATGCGACACTTCCTTGCAAGGAAATAGCGATTGCAGATGTCTACGTATCCTAGCAATAGAGTTCATATGATTCTTAAAACGCGATATTGCATTTCATTTCTATGTTTCATGGTAAGATGTAATATGATTTGCGAAGTGTTATGTATTACTCCTCTACATTTCAAATGAATGTAAATGCGACACTTTCTTGCTAGGAAATAGCGTCTGCAGATGTCTAGGTATCGTAGCAATAGAGTTCTAATGCTTCTTAAAACGCGATATCGCGTCTCATTTCTATGTTTCACGGTAAGATGTAATATGATGTGCGAAGTGTTATGTATTCCTCCTCTGCACTTCAAATGAATGTAAATGCGACACTTCCCTGCCAGGAAATAGCGTTTGCAAATGTCTACCTATCGTAGCAATAGTGTTCTAATGCTTCTTAAAACGCGATATCGCACCTCATTTCTATGTTTCATGGTAAGATATAATATGATTTGCGAAGTGTTATGTATTCCTCGTCTACATTTCAAATGAATGTAAATGCGACACTTCCTCGCAAGGAAATAGCGTTTGCAGATGTGTATGTATCGTAGCAATAGATTTCTAATGCTTCTTAAAACGCGATATCGCATCTCATTTCAATGTTTCATGGTAAGATATAATATGATTTGCGAAGTGTCATGTATTCCTCGTCTACACTTCAAATGAATGTAAATGCAACACTTCCTTGCAAGGAAATAGCGTTTGCAGATGTTTAACTATCGTAGCAATAGAGTTCTAATGCTTCTTAAAACGCGATATCGCATCTCATTTCTATGTTTCATGGTAAGATATAATATGATTTGCGAAGTGTCATGTATTCCTCGTCTACACTTCAAATGAATGTAAATGCGAGACTTCCTCGCTAGGAAATAGCGTTTGCAGATGTCTATGTATCGTAGCAATAGCTTTCTAATGCTTCTTAAAACGCGATATCGCATCTCATTTCTATGTTTCATGGTAAGATATAATATTCATTGCGAAGTGTTATGCATTCCTCGTCTACGATTCAAATGAAAGTAAATGCGACACTTCCTTGCAAGGAAATAGCGATTGCAGATGTCTACGTATCCTAGCAATAGAGTTCATATGATACTTAAAACGCGATATTGCATTTCATTTCTATGTTTCATGGTAAGATATAACATGATTTGCGAAGTGTTATGTATTCCTCGTCTACACGTCAAATGAATGTGAATGCGATACTTCCTCGCTAGGAAATAGCGTTTGCAGATGTCTACGTATCGTAGCATTAGCTTTCTAATGCTTCTTAAAACGCGATATCGCATCTCATATCTATGTTTCATGGTAAGATATAATATGATTTGCGAAGTGTCATGTATTCCTCGTCTACACTTCAAATGAATGTAAATGCGACACTTCCTTACAAGGAAATAGCGTTTGCAGATGTTTACCTATCGTAGCAATAGAGTTCTAGTGCTTCTTAAAACGCGATATCGCATCTCATTTCTATGTTTCATGGTAAGATATAATATTCATTGCGAAGTGTTATGCATTCCTCGTCTACGATTCAAATGAAAGTAAATGCGACACTTCCTTGCAAGGAAATAGCGATTGCAGATGTCTACGTATCCTAGCAATAGAGTTCATATGATTCTTAAAACGCGATATTGCATTTCATTTCTATGTTTCATGGTAAGATGTAATATGATTTGCGAAGTGTTATGTATTCCTCCTCTACATTTCAAATGAATGTAAATGCGACACTTCCTTGCTAGGAAATAGCGTCTGCAGATGTCTAGGTATCGTAGCAATAGAGTTCTAATGCTTCTTAAAACGCGATATCGCGTCTCATTTCTATGTTTCATGGTAAGATGTAATATGATGTGCGAAGTGTTATGTATTCCTCCTCTGCACTTCAAATGAATGTAAATGCGACACTTCACTGCCAGGAAATAGCGTTTGCAAATGTCTACCTATCGTAGCAATAGTGTTCTAATGCTTCTTAAAACGCGATATCGCACCTCATTTCTATGTTTCATGGTAAGATATAATATGATTTGCGAAGTGTTATGTATTCCTCGTCTACATTTCAAATGAATGTAAATGCGACACTTCCTTGCAAGGGAAATAGCGTTTGCAGATGTGTATGTATCGTAGCAATAGATTTCTAATGCTTCTTAAAACGCGATATCGCATCTCATTTCAATGTTTCATGGTAAGATATAATATGATTTGCGAAGTGTCATGTATTCCTCGTCTACACTTCAAATGAATGTAAATGCAACACTTCCTTGCAAGGAAATAGCGTTTGCAGATGTTTAACTATCGTAGCAATAGAGTTCTAATGCTTCTTAAAACGCGATATCGCATCTCATTTCTATGTTTCATGGTAAGATATAATATGATTTGCGAAGTGTTATGTATTCCTCGTCTGCACTTTAAATGAATGTAAATGCGAGACTTCCTCGCTAGGAAATAGCATTTGCAGATGTCTATGTATCGTAGCAATAGCTTTCTAATGCTTCTTAAAACGCGATATCGCAATCTCATTTCTATGTTTCATGGTAAGATATAATATTCATTGCGAAGTGTTATGCATTCCTCGTCTACGATTCAAATGAAAGTAAATGCGACACTTCCTTGCAAGGAAATAGCGATTGCAGATGTCTACGTATCCTAGCAATAGAGTTCATATGATTCTTAAAACGCGATATTGCATTTCATTTCTATGTTTCATGGTAAGATATAACATGATTTGCGAAGTGTTATGTATTCCTCGTCTACACTTCAAATGAATGTGAATGCGATACTTCCTCGCTAGGAAATAGCGTTTGCAGATGTCTACGTATCGTAGCATTAGCTTTCTAATGCTTCTTAAAACGCGATATCGCATCTCATATCTATGTTTCATGGTAAGATATAATATGATTTGCGAAGTGTCATGTATTCCTCGTCTACACTTCAAATGAATGTAAATGCGACACTTCCTTACAAGGAAATAGCGTTTGCAGATGTTTACCTATCGTAGCAATAGAGTTCAAGTGCTTCTTAAAACGCGATATCGCATCTCATTTCTATGTTTCATGGTAAGATATAATATTCATTGCGAAGTGTTATGCATTCCTCGTCTACGATTCAAATGAAAGTAAATGCGACACTTCCTTGCAAGGAAATAGCGATTGCAGATGTCTACGTATCCTAGCAATAGAGTTCATATGATTCTTAAAACGCGATATTGCATTTCATTTCTATGTTTCATGGTAAGATGTAATATGATTTGCGAAGTGTTATGTATTCCTCCTCTACATTTCAAATGAATGTAAATGCGACACTTCTTGCTAGGAAATAGCGTCTGCAGATGTCTAGGTATCGTAGCAATAGAGTTCTAATGCTTCTTAAAACGCGATATCGCGTCTCATTTCTATGTTTCATGGTAAGATGTAATATGATGTGCGAAGTGTTATGTATTCCTCCTCTGCACTTCAAGTGAATGTAAATGCGACACTTCCCTGCAGGAAATAGCGTTTGCAAATGTCTACCTATTGTAGCAATAGTGTTCTAATGCTTCTTAAAACGCGATATCGCACCTCATTTCTATGTTTCATGGTAAGATATAATATGATTTGCGAAGTGTTATGTATTCCTCGTCTACATTTCAAATGAATGTAAATGCGACACTTCCTTGCAAGGAAATAGCGTTTGCAGATGTGTATGTATCGTAGCAATAGATTTCTAATGCTTCTTAAAACGCGATATCGCATCTCATTTCTATGTTTCATGGTAAGATATAATATGATTTGCGAAGTGTTATGTATTCCTCGTCTGCACTTCAAATGAATGTAAGTGTGACGCTTCCTTGCATGGAAATAGCGTTTGCAGATGTCTATGTATCGTAGCAATAGAATTCTTATGATTCCTAAAACGCTATATCGCATCTCATTTCTATGTTTCATGGTAAGATATAATATGATTTGCGAAGTGTTATGTATTCCTCGTCTACACTTCAAGTGAATGTAAATGCGACACTTCCTTGCTAGGAAATAGCGTCTGCAGATATCTAGGTATCGTAGCGATAAAGTTCGAATGCTTCTTAAAAAGCGATATCGCATCTCATTTCTATGTTTCATGGTAAGATATAATATTCATTGCGAAGTGTTATGCATTCCTCGTCTACGATTCAAATGAAAGTAAATGCGACACTTCCTTGCAAGGAAATAGCGATTGCAGATGTCTACGTATCCTAGCAATAGAGTTCATATGATTCTTAAAACGCGATATTGCATTTCATTTCTATGTTTCATGGTAAGATATAACATGATTTGCGAAGTGTTATGTATTCCTCGTCTACACTTCAAATGAATGTGAATGCGATACTTCCTCGCTAGGAAATAGCGTTTGCAGATGTCTACGTATCGTAGCATTAGCTTTCTAATGCTTCTTAAAACGCGATATCGCATCTCATATCTATGTTTCATGGTAAGATATAATATGATTTGCGAAGTGTCATGTATTCCTCGTCTACACTTCAAATGAATGTAAATGCGACACTTCCTTACAAGGAAATAGCGTTTGCAGATGTTTACCTATCGTAGCAATAGAGTTCAAGTGCTTCTTAAAACGCGATATCGCATCTCATTTCTATGTTTCATGGTAAGATATAATATTCATTGCGAAGTGTTATGCATTCCTCGTCTACGATTCAAATGAAAGTAAATGCGACACTTCCTTGCAAGGAAATAGCGATTGCAGATGTCTACGTATCCTAGCAATAGAGTTCATATGATTCTTAAAACGCGATATTGCATTTCATTTCTATGTTTCATGGTAAGATGTAATATGATTTGCGAAGTGTTATGTATTCCTCCTCTACATTTCAAATGAATGTAAATGCGACACTTCCTTGCTAGGAAATAGCGTCTGCAGATGTCTAGGTATCGTAGCAATAGAGTTCTAATGCTTCTTAAAACGCGATATCGCGTCTCATTTCTATGTTTCATGGTAAGATGTAATATGATGTGCGAAGTGTTATGTATTCCTCCTCTGCACTTCAAATGAATGTAAATGCGACACTTCCCTGCCAGGAAATAGCGTTTGCAAATGTCTACCTATTGTAGCAATAGTGTTCTAATGCTTCTTAAAACGCGATATCGCACCTCATTTCTATGTTTCATGGTAAGATATAATATGATTTGCGAAGTGTTATGTATTCCTCGTCTACATTTCAAATGAATGTAAATGCGACACTTCCTTGCAAGGAAATAGCGTTTGCAGATGTGTATGTATCGTAGCAATAGATTTCTAATGCTTCTTAAAACGCGATATCGCATCTCATTTCTATGTTTCATGGTAAGATATAATATGATTTGCGAAGTGTTATGTATTCCTCGTCTGCACTTCAAATGAATGTAAGTGTGACACTTCCTTGCATGGAAATAGCGTTTGCAGATGTCTATGTATCGTAGCAATAGAATTCTTATGATTCCTAAAACGCTATATCGCATCTCATTTCTATGTTTCATGGTAAGATATAATATGATTTGCGAAGTGTTATGTATTCCTCGTCTACACTTCAAGTGAATGTAAATGCGACACTTCCTTGCTAGGAAATAGCGTCTGCAGATATCTAGGTATCGTAGCGATAAAGTTCGAATGCTTCTTAAAAAGCGATATCGCATCTCATTTCTATGTTTCATGGTAAGATATAATATGATTTGCGAAGTGTTATGTATTCCTCGTCTGCACTTCAAATGAATGTAAGTGCGACACTTCCTTGCAAGGAAATAGCGTTTGCAGATGTCTACGTATCGTAGCAATAGCTTTCTAATGCTTCTTAAAACGCGATATCGCATCTCATTTCTATGTTTCATGGTAAGATATAATATGATTTGCGAAGTGTTATGTATTCCTCCTCTACACTTCAAATGAATGTAAATGCGACACCTCCTTGCAAGGAAATAGCGTTTGCAGTTGTCTACCTATCGTAGCAATAGTGTTCTAATGCTTCTTAAAACGAGATATCGCATCTCATTTCAATATTTCATGGTAAGATATAATATGATTTGCGAAGTGTCATGTATTCCTCGTCTACTACTCAAATGAGTGTAAAAGCGACACTTCCTTGCCAGGAAATAGCGTTTGCAAATGTCTACCTATCGTAGCAATAGTGCTCTTATGCTTCTTAAAACGCGATATCGCATCTCATTTCTATGTTTCATGGTAAGATATAATATGATTTGCGAAGTGTCATGTATTCCTCGTCTACACTTCAAATGAATGTAAATGCGACACTTCCTTGCTAGGAAATAGCGTTTGCAGATGTCTACGTATCGTAGCAATAGAGTTCTAATGCTTCTTAAAACGAGATATTGCATCTCATATCTATGTTTCATGATAAGATATAATATTCATTGCGAAGTGTTATGCATTCCTCGTCTACGATTCAAATGAAAGTAAATGCGACACTTCCTCGCTAGGAAATAGCGTTTGCAGATGTCTACGTATCGTAACAATAGAGTTCATATGATTCTTAAAACGCGATATCGCATCTCATTTCTATGTTTCATGGTAAGATATAACATGATTTGCGAAGTGTTAAGTATTCCTCGTCTACACTTCAAATGAATGTGAATGCGATACTTCCTCGCTAGGAAATAGGGTTTGCAGATGTCTACCTATCGTAGCAATA
The DNA here is from genome assembly GCF_050948175.1 of Xylocopa sonorina. Lineage (NCBI taxonomy): Eukaryota > Metazoa > Arthropoda > Insecta > Hymenoptera > Apidae > Xylocopa > Xylocopa sonorina. The sequence goes on from NW_027490122.1 coordinate 969,935, forward strand.
GTGTTCTAATGCTTCTTAAAACGCGATATCGCACCTCATTTCTATGTTTCATGGTAAGATATAATATGATTTGCGAAGTGTTATGTATTCCTCGTCTACACTTCAAATGAATGTAAATGCGATACTTCCTTGCAAGGAAAAAGCGTTTGCAGAATTCTACGTATCGTAGCAATAGAGTTCTTATGATTCTTAAAACGCGATATCGCATCTCATTTCTATGTTTCATGGTAAGATATAATATGATTTGCGAAGTGTCATGTATTCCTCGTCTACACTTCAAATGAATGTAAATGCGAGACTTCCTCGCTAGGAAATAGCGTTTGCAGATGTCTATGTATCGTAGCAATAGCTTTCTAATGCTTCTTAAAACGCGATATCGCATCTCATTTCTATGTTTCATGGTAAGATATAATATTCATTGCGAAGTGTTATGCATTCCTCGTCTACGATTCAAATGAAAGTAAATGCGACACTTCCTTGCAAGGAAATAGCGTTTGCAGATGTCTATGTATTGTAGCAATAGAATTCTTATGATTCCTAAAACGCTATATCGCATCTCATTTCTATGTTTCATGGTAAGATATAATATGATTTGCGAAGTGTTATGTATTCCTCGTCTGCACTTCAAATGAATGTAAGTGCGACACTTCCTTGCAAGGAAATAGCGTTTGCAGATGTCTACGTATCGTAGCAATAGAGATCTTATGATTCTTAAAACGCGATATCGCGTCTCATCTCTATGTTTCATGGTAAGATATAATATGATTTGCGAAGTGTTATGTATTCCTGCTCTACACTTCAAGTGAATGTGAATGCGATACTTCCTTTCTAGGTAATAGCGTTTGCAGATGTCTACGTATCGTAGCAATAGCTTTCTAATGCTTCTTAAAACGCGATATCGCATCTCATTTCTATGTTTCATGGTAAGATGTAATATGATTTGCGAAGTGTTATGTACTCCTCCTCTACACTTCAAATGAATGTAAATGCGACACCTCCTTGCAAGGAAATAGCGTTTGCAGTTGTCTACCTATCGTAGCAATAGTGTTCTAATGCTTCTTAAAACGAGATATCGCATCTCATTTCAATATTTCATGGTAAGATATAATATGATTTGCGAAGTGTCATGTATTCCTCGTCTACTACTCAAATGAGTGTAAAAGCGACACTTCCTTGCCAGGAAATAGCGTTTGCAAATGTCTACCTATCGTAGCAATAGTGCTCTTATGCTTCTTAAAACGCGATATCGCATCTCATTTCTATGTTTCATGGTAAGATATAATATGATTTGCGAAGTGTCATGTATTCCTCGTCTACACTTCAAATGAATGTAAATGCGACACTTCCTTGCTAGGAAATAGCGTTTGCAGATGTCTACGTATCGTAGCAATAGAGTTCTAATGCTTCTTAAAACGAGATATTGCATCTCATATCTATGTTTCATGATAAGATATAATATTCATTGCGAAGTGTTATGCATTCCTCGTCTACGATTCAAATGAAAGTAAATGCGACACTTCCTCGCTAGGAAATAGCGTTTGCAGATGTCTACGTATCGTAACAATAGAGTTCATATGATTCTTAAAACGCGATATCGCATCTCATTTCTATGTTTCATGGTAAGATATAACATGATTTGCGAAGTGTTAAGTATTCCTCGTCTACACTTCAAATGAATGTGAATGCGATACTTCCTCGCTAGGAAATAGGGTTTGCAGATGTCTACCTATCGTAGCAATAGTGTTTTAATGCTTCTTAAAACGCGATATCGCACCTCATTTCTATGTTTCATGGTAAGATATAATATGATTTGCGAAGTGTTATGTATTCCTCGTCTACACTTCAAATGAATGTAAATGCGATACTTCCTTGCAAGGAAAAAGCGTTTGCAGAATTCTACGTATCGTAGCAATAGAGTTCTTATGATTCTTAAAACGCGATATCGCATCTCATTTCTATGTTTCATGGTAAGATATAATATGATTTGCGAAGTGTCATGTATTCCTCGTCTACACTTCAAATGAATGTAAATGCGAGACTTCCTCGCTAGGAAATAGCGTTTGCAGATGTCTATGTATCGTAGCAATAGCTTTCTAATGCTTCTTAAAACGCGATATCGCATCTCATTTCTATGTTTCATGGTAAGATATAATATTCATTGCGAAGTGTTATGCATTCCTCGTCTACGATTCAAATGAAAGTAAATGCGACACTTCCTTGCAAGGAAATAGCGATTGCAGATGTCTACGTATCCTAGCAATAGAGTTCATATGATTCTTAAAACGCGATATTGCATTTCATTTCTATGTTTCATGGTAAGATATAACATGATTTGCGAAGTGTTATGTATTCCTCGTCTACACTTCAAATGAATGTGAATGCGATACTTCCTCGCTAGGAAATAGCGTTTGCAGATGTCTACGTATCGTAGCATTAGCCCTCTAATGCTTCTTAAAACGCGATATCGCACCTCATATCTATGTTTCATGGTAAGATATAATATGATTTGCGAAGTGTCATGTATTCCTCGTCTACACTTCAAATGAATGTAAATGCGACACTTCCTTACAAGGAAATAGCGTTTGCAGATGTCTACGTATCGTAGCAATAGATTTCTAATGCTTCTTAAAACGCGATATCGCATCTAATTTCAATGTTTCATGGTAAGATCTAATATGATTTGCGAAGTGTCATGTATTCCTCGTCTACACTTCAAATGAATGTAAATGCAACACTTCCTTGCAAGGAAATAGCGTTTGCAGATGTTTAACTGTCGTAGCAATAGAGTTCTAATGCTTCTTAAAACGCGATATCGCATCTCATTTCTATGTTTCATGGTAAGATATAATATGATTTGCGAAGTGTTATGTATTCCTCGTCTGCACTTCAAATGAATGTAAGTGCGACACTTCCTTGCATGGAAATAGCGTTTGCAGATGTCTATGTATCGTAGCAATAGAATTCTTATGATTCCTAAAACGCTATATCGCATCTCATTTCTATGTTTCATGGTAAGATATAATATGATTTGCGAAGTGTTATGTATTCCTCGTCTACACTTCAAGTGAAAGTAAATGCGACACTTCCTTGCTAGGAAATAGCGTCTGCAGATATCTAGGTATCGTAGCGATAGAGTTCGAATGCTTCTTAAAACGCGATATCGCATCTCATTTCTATGTTTCATGGTAAGATATAATATGATTTGCGAAGTGTTATGTATTCCTCGTCTGCACTTCAAATGAATGTAAGTGCGACACTTCCTTGCAAGGAAATAGCGTTTGCAGATGTCTACGTATCGTAGCAATAGATTTCTAATGCTTCTTAAAACGCGATATCGCATCTCATTTCTATGTGTCATGGTAAGATATAACATGATTTGCGAAGTGTTATGTATTCCTCGTCTACACTTCAAATGAATGTAAATGCGACACTTCCTTGCAAGGAAATAGCGTTTGCTGATGTCTACGTATCGAAGCAATAGTGTTCAAATGCTTCTGAAAACGAGATATTGCATCTCATATCTATGTTTCATGATAAGATATAATATTCATTGCGAAGTGTTATGCATTCCTCGTATGCGACTCAAATGAATGTAAATGCGACACTTCCTTGGAAGGAAATAGCGTTTGCAGTTGTCTACGTATCGTAGCAATAGAGTTCTTATGATTCTTAAAACGCGATATCGCATCTCATATCTATGTTTCATGGTAAGATATAATATGATTTGCGAAGTGTCATGTATTCCTCGTCTACACTTCAAATGAATGTAAATGCGACACTTCCTTACAAGGAAATAGCGTTTGCAGATGTCTACGTATCGTAGCAATAGATTTCTAATGCTTCTTAAAACGCGATATCGCATCTCATTTCAATGTTTCATGGTAAGATCTAATATGATTTGCGAAGTGTCATGTATTCCTCGTCTACACTTCAAATGAATGTAAATGCAACACTTCCTTGCAAGGAAATAGCGTTTGCAGATGTTTAACTGTCGTAGCAATAGAGTTCTTATGATTCTTAATACGCGATATCGCATCTCATTTCTATGTTTCATGGTAAGATATAATATGATTTGCGAAGTGTTATGTATTCCTCGTCTACACTTCAAGTGAATGTGAATGCGACACTTCCTCGCTAGGAAGTAGCGTTTGCAGATGTCTACGTATCGTAGCAATAGATTTCTAATGCTTCTTAAAACGCGACATCGCACCTCATTTCTATGTTTCATGGTAAGATATAATATGATTTGCGAAGTGTTATGTATTCCTCGTCTACACTTCAAATGAATGTAAATGCGACACTTCCTTGCTAGGAAATAGCGTCTGCAGATGTCTAGGTATCGTAGCAAAAGAGTTCTAATGCTTCTTAAAACGCGATATCGCGTCTCATTTCTATGTTTCATGGTAAGATGTAATATGATGTGCGATGTGTTATGTATTCCTCCTCTACACTTCAAATGAATGTAAATGCGACACTTCCCTGCTAGGAAATAGCGTTTGCAAATGTCTACCTATCGTAGCAATAGTGTTCTAATGCTTCTTAAAACGCGATATCGCACCTCATTTCTATGTTTCATGGTAAGATATAATATGATTTGCGAAGTGTTATGTATTCCTCGTCTGCACTTCAAATGAATGTAAATGCGACACTTCCTTGCAAGGAAGTAGCGTTTGCAGATGTGTACGTATCGAAGCAATAGAGTTCAAATGCTTCTTAAAACGAGATATTGCATCTCATATCTATGTTTCATGATAAGATATAATAATCATTGCGAAGTGTTGTGCATTCCTCGTCTACGATTCAAGTGAAAGTAAATGCGACACTTCCTTGCAAGGAAATAGCGATTGCAGATGTCTACGTATCGTAGCAATAGAGTTCATATGATTCATAAAACGCGATATCGCATCTCATTTGTATGTTTCATGGTAAGATATAACATGATTTGCGAAGTGTTATGTATTCCTCGTCTACACATCAAATGAATGTGAATGCGAGACTTCCTCGCTAGGAAATAGCGTTTGCAGATGTCTACGTATCGTAGCAATAGATTTCTAATGCTTCTTAAAACGCGATATCGCATCTCATTTCAATGTTTCATGGTAAGATATAATTTGATTTGCGAAGTGTCATGTATTCCTCGTCTACACTTCAAATGAATGTGAATGCGATACTTCCTCGCTAGGAAATAGGGTTTGCAGATGTCTACCTATCGTAGCAATAGTGTTCTAATGCTTCTTAAAACGCGATATCGCACCTCATTTCTATGTTTCATGGTAAGATATAATATGATTTGCGAAGTGTTATGTATTCCTCGTCTACACTTCAAATGAATGTAAATGCGATACTTCCTTGCAAGGAAAAAGCGTTTGCAGAATTCTACGTATCGTAGCAATAGAGTTCTTATGATTCTTAAAACGCGATATCGCATCTCATTTCTATGTTTCATGGTAAGATATAATATGATTTGCGAAGTGTCATGTATTCCTCGTCTACACTTCAAATGAATGTAAATGCGAGACTTCCTCGCTAGGAAATAGCGTTTGCAGATGTCTATGTATCGTAGCAATAGCTTTCTAATGCTTCTTAAAACGCGATATCGCATCTCATTTCTATGTTTCATGGTAAGATATAATATTCATTGCGAAGTGTTATGCATTCCTCGTCTACGATTCAAATGAAAGTAAATGCGACACTTCCTTGCAAGGAAATAGCGATTGCAGATGTCTACGTATCCTAGCAATAGAGTTCATATGATTCTTAAAACGCGATATTGCATTTCATTTCTATGTTTCATGGTAAGATATAACATGATTTGCGAAGTGTTATGTATTCCTCGTCTACACTTCAAATGAATGTGAATGCGATACTTCCTCGCTAGGAAATAGCGTTTGCAGATGTCTACGTATCGTAGCATTAGCCCTCTAATGCTTCTTAAAACGCGATATCGCATCTCATATCTATGTTTCATGGTAAGATATAATATGATTTGCGAAGTGTCATGTATTCCTCGTCTACACTTCAAATGAATGTAAATGCGACACTTCCTTACAAGGAAATAGCGTTTGCAGATGTCTACGTGTCGTAGCAATAGATTTCTAATGCTTCTTAAAACGCGATATCGCATCTCATTTCAATGTTTCATGGTAAGATCTAATATGATTTGCGAAGTGTCATGTATTCCTCGTCTACACTTCAAATGAATGTAAATGCAACACTTCCTTGCAAGGAAATAGCGTTTGCAGATGTTTAACTGTCGTAGCAATAGAGTTCTAATGCTTCTTAAAACGCGATATCGCATCTCATTTCTATGTTTCATGGTAAGATATAATATGATTTGCGAAGTGTTATGTATTCCTCGTCTGCACTTCAAATGAATGTAAGTGCGACACTTCCTTGCAAGGAAATAGCGTTTGCAGATGTCTACGTATCGTAGCAATAGATTTCTAATGCTTCTTAAAACGCGATATCGCATCTCATTTCTATGTGTCATGGTAAGATATAACATGATTTGCGAAGTGTTATGTATTCCTCGTCTACACTTCAAATGAATGTAAATGCGACACTTCCTTGCAAGGAAATAGCGTTTGCTGATGTCTACGTATCGAAGCAATAGAGTTCAAATGCTTCTGAAAACGAGATATTGCATCTCATATCTATGTTTCATGATAAGATATAATATTCATTGCGAAGTGTTATGCATTCCTCGTGTGCGACTCAAATGAATGTAAATGCGACACTTCCTTGCTAGGAAATAGCGTCTGCAGATGTCTAGGTATCGTAGCAATAGAGTTCTAATGCTTCTTAAAACGCGATATCGCGTCTCATTTCTATGTTTCATGGTAAGATGTAATATGATGTGCGAAGTGTTATGTATTCCTCCTCTACACTTCAAATGAATGTAAATGCGACACTTCCCTGCCAGGAAATAGCGTTTGCAGTTGTCTACGTATCGTAGCAATAGAGTTATTATGATTCTTAAAACGCGATATCGCATCTCATTTCTATCCTTCATGGTAAGATATCATATGATTTGCGAAGTGTTATGTATTCCTCGTCTACACTTCAAATGAATGTGAATGCGACACTTCCTCGCTAGGAAATAGCGTTTGCAGATGTCTGCGTATCGTAGCAATAGATTTCTAATGCTTCATAGGACGCGATATCGCATCTCATTTCTATGTTTCATGGCAAGATATAATTTGATTTGCGAAGTGTTATGTATTCCTCGTCTACACTTCAAATGAATGTAAATGCGACACTTCCTTGCTAGTACATAGCGTCTGCTGATGTCTTGGTATCGTAGCGATAGTGTTCTAGTGCTTCTTAAAACGCGATATCGCATCTCATTTCTATGTTTCATGGCAAGATATAATATGATTTGCGAAGTGTTATGTACTCCTCGTCTACACTTCAAATGAATGTAAATGCGACACTTCCTTGCTAGTAAATAGCGTCTGCTGATGTCTAGGTATCGTAGCGATAGTGTTCTAATGCTTCTTAAAACGCGATATCGCATCTCATTTCTATCTTTCATGGTAAGATATCATATGATTTGCGAAGTGTTATGTATTCCTCGTCTACACTTCAAATGAATGTGAATGCGATACTTCCTCGCTAGGAAATAGGGTTTGCAGATGTCTACCTATCGTAGCAATAGTGTTCTAATGCTTCTTAAAACGCGATATCGCACCTCATTTCTATGTTTCATGGTAAGATATAATATGATTTGCGAAGTGTTATGTATTCCTCGTCTACACTTCAAATGAATGTAAATGCGATACTTCCTTGCAAGGAAAAAGCGTTTGCAGAATTCTACGTATCGTAGCAATAGAGTTCTTATGATTCTTAAAACGCGATATCGCATCTCATTTCTATGTTTCATGGTAAGATATAATATGATTTGCGAAGTGTCATGTATTCCTCGTCTACACTTCAAATGAATGTAAATGCGAGACTTCCTCGCTAGGAAATAGCGTTTGCAGATGTCTATGTATCGTAGCAATAGCTTTCTAATGCTTCTTAAAACGCGATATCGCATCTCATTTCTATGTTTCATGGTAAGATATAATATTCATTGCGAAGTGTTATGCATTCCTCGTCTACGATTCAAATGAAAGTAAATGCGACACTTCCTTGCAAGGAAATAGCGATTGCAGATGTCTACGTATCCTAGCATTAGAGTTCATATGATTCTTAAAACGCGATATTGCATTTCATTTCTATGTTTCATGGTAAGATATAACATGATTTGCGAAGTGTTATGTATTCCTCGTCTACACTTCAAATGAATGTGAATGCGATACTTCCTCGCTAGGAAATAGCGTTTGCAGATGTCTACGTATCGTAGCATTAGCCCTCTAATGCTTCTTAAAACGCGATATCGCATCTCATATCTATGTTTCATGGTAAGATATAATATGATTTGCGAAGTGTCATGTATTCCTCGTCTACGATTCAAATGAAAGTAAATGCGACACTTCCTTGCAAGGAAATAGCGATTGCAGATGTCTACGTATCCTAGCAATAGAGTTCATATGATTCTTAAAACGCGATATTGCATTTCATTTCTATGTTTCATGGTAAGATATAACATGATTTGCGAAGTGTTATGTATTCCTCGTCTACACTTCAAATGAATGTGAATGCGATACTTCCTCGCTAGGAAATAGCGTTTGCAGATGTCTACGTATCGGAGCAATAGAGTTCTAATGCTTCTTAAAACGCGATATCGCATCTCATTTCTATGTTTCATGGTAAGATATAATATGATTTGCGAAGTGTTATGTATTCCTCGTCTGCACTTCAAATGAATGTAAGTGCGACACTTCCTTGCATGGAAATAGCGTTTGCAGATGTCTATGTATCGTAGCAATAGAATTCTTATGATTCCTAAAACGCTATGTCGCATCTCATTTCTATGTTTCATGGTAAGATATAATATGATTTGCGAAGTGTTATGTATTCCTCGTCTACACTTCAAGTGAAAGTAAATGCGACACTTCCTTGCTAGGAAATAGCGTCTGCAGATATCTAGGTATCGTAGCGATAGAGTTCGAATGCTTCTTAAAACGCGATATCGCATCTCATTTCTATGTTTCATGGTAAGATATAATATGATTTGCGAAGTGTTATGTATTCCTCGTCTGCACTTCAAATGAATGTAAGTGCGACACTTCCTTGCAAGGAAATAGCGTTTGCAGATGTCTACGTATCGTAGCAATAGATTTCTAATGCTTCTTAAAACGCGATATCGCATCTCATTTCTATGTGTCATGGTAAGATATAACATGATTTGCGAAGTGTTATGTATTCCTCGTCTACACTTCAAATGAATGTAAATGCGACACTTCCTTGCAAGGAAATAGCGTTTGCTGATGTCTACGTATCGAAGCAATAGAGTTCAAATGCTTCTGAAAACGAGATATTGCATCTCATATCTATGTTTCATGATAAGATATAATATTCATTGCGAAGTGTTATGCATTCCTCGTATGCGACTCAAATGAATGTAAATGCGACACTTCCTTGGAAGGAAATAGCGTTTGCAGTTGTCTACGTATCGTAGCAATAGAGTTCTTATGATTCTTAGAACGCGATATCGCATCTCATTTCTATCTTTCATGGTAAGATATCATATGATTTGCGAAGTGTTATGTATTCCGCGTCTACGATTCAAATGAATGTAAATGCGACACTTCCTTGCAAGGAAATAGCGTTTGCAGATGTCTACGTATCGTAGCAATAGATTTCTAATGCTTCTTAAAACGCGATATCGCATCTCATTTGTATGTTTCATGGTAAGATATAACATGATTTGCGAAGTGTTATGTATTCCTCGTCTGCACTTCAAATGAATGTAAATGCGACACTTCCTTGCAAGGAAGTAGCGTTTGCAGATGTGTACGTATCGAAGCAATAGAGTTCAAATGCTTCTTAAAACGAGATATTGCATCTCATATCTATGTTTCATGATAAGATATAATAATCATTGCGAAGTGTTGTGCATTCCTCGTCTACGATTCAAGTGAAAGTAAATGCGACACTTCCTTGCAAGGAAATAGCGATTGCAGATGTCTACGTATCGTAGCAATAGAGTTCATATGATTCATAAAACGCGATATCGCATCTCATTTGTATGTTTCATGGTAAGATATAACATGATTTGCGAAGTGTTATGTATTCCTCGTCTACACATCAAATGAATGTGAATGCGAGACTTCCTCGCTAGGAAATAGCGTTTGCAGATGTCTACGTATCGTAGCAATAGATTTCTAATGCTTCTTAAAACGAGATATCGCATCTCATTTCTATGTTTCATGGTAAGATATAATTTGATTTGCGAAGTGTCATGTATTCCTCGTCTACACTTCAAATGAATGTAAATGCAACACTTCCTTGCAAGGAAATAGCGTTTGCAGATGTTTAACTATCGTAGCAATAGAGTTCTAATGCTTCTTAAAACGCGATATCGCATCTCATTTCTATGTTTCATGGTAAGATATAATATGATTTGCGAAGTGTTATGTATTCCTCGTCTGCACTTCAAATGAATGTAAGTGCGACACTTCCTTGCATGGAAATAGCGTTTGCAGATGTCTATGTATCGTAGCAATAGAATTCTTATGATTCCTAAAACGCTATATCGCATCTCATTTCTATGTTTCATGGTAAGATATAATATGATTTGCGAAGTGTTATGTATTCCTCGTCTACACTTCAAGTGAATGTAAATGCGACACTTCCTTGCTAGGAAATAGCGTCTGCAGATATCTAGGTATCGTAGCGATAGAGTTCGAATGCTTCTTAAAACGCGATATCGCATCTCATTTCTATGTTTCATGGTAAGATATAATATGATTTGCGAAGTGTTATGTATTCCTCGTCTGCACTTCAAATGAATGTAAGTGCGACACTTCCTTGCAAGGAAATAGCGTTTGCAGATGTCTACGTATCGTAGCAATAGATTTCTAATGCTTCTTAAAACGCGATATCGCATCTCATTTCTATGTGTCATGGTAAGATATAACATGATTTGCGAAGTGTTATGTATTCCTCGTCTACACTTCAAATGAATGTAAATGCGACACTTCCTTGCAAGGAAATAGCGTTTGCTGATGTCTACGTATCGAAGCAATAGAGTTCAAATGCTTCTGAAAACGAGATATTGCATCTCATATCTATGTTTCATGATAAGATATAATATTCATTGCGAAGTGTTATGCATTCCTCGTGTGCGACTCAAATGAATGTAAATGCGACACTTCCTTGCTAGGAAATAGCGTCTGCAGATGTCTAGGTATCGTAGCAATAGAGTTCTAATGCTTCTTAAAACGCGATATCGCGTCTCATTTCTATGTTTCATGGTAAGATGTAATATGATGTGCGAAGTGTTATGTATTCCTCCTCTACACTTCAAATGAATGTAAATGCGACACTTCCCTGCCAGGAAATAGCGTTTGCAGTTGTCTACGTATCGTAGCAATAGAGTTCTTATGATTCTTAAAACGCGATATCGCATCTCATTTCTATCCTTCATGGTAAGATATCATATGATTTGCGAAGTGTTATGTATTCCTCGTCTACACTTCAAATGAATGTGAATGCGACACTTCCTCGCTAGGAAATAGCGTTTGCAGATGTCTGCGTATCGTAGCAATAGATTTCTAATGCTTCATAGGACGCGATATCGCATCTCATTTCTATGTTTCATGGCAAGATATAATTTGATTTGCGAAGTGTTATGTATTCCTCGTCTACACTTCAAATGAATGTAAATGCGACACTTCCTTGCTAGTACATAGCGTCTGCTGATGTCTTGGTATCGTAGCGATAGTGTTCTAGTGCTTCTTAAAACGCGATATCGCATCTCATTTCTATGTTTCATGGCAAGATATAATATGATTTGCGAAGTGTTATGTACTCCTCGTCTACACTTCAAATGAATGTAAATGCGACACTTCCTTGCTAGTAAATAGCGTCTGCTGATGTCTAGGTATCGTAGCGATAGTGTTCTAATGCTTCTTAAAACGCGATATCGCATCTCATTTCTATCTTTCATGGTAAGATATCATATGATTTGCGAAGTGTTATGTATTCCTCGTCTACACTTCAAATGAATGTGAATGCGACACTTCCTCGCTAGGAAATAGCGTTTGCAGATGTCTACGTATCGTAGCAATAGATTTCTAATACTTCATAAGACGCGATATCGCATCTCATTTCTATGTTTCATGGCAAGAAATAATATGATTTGCGAAGTGTCATGTATTCCTCGTCTACACTTCAAAATAATGTGAATGCAACACTTCCTCGCTAGGAAATAGCGTTTGCAGATGTCTACGTATCGTAGCAATAGCTTTCTAATGCTTCTTAAAACGCGATATCGCATCTCATTTCTACGTTTCATGGTAAGATATAATATGATTTGCGAAGTGTCATGTATTCCTCGTCTACTACTCAAATGAGTGTAAAAGCGACACTTCCTTGCCAGGAAATAGCATTTGCAAATGTCTACCTATCGTAGCAATAGTACTCTTATGCTTCCTAAAACGCGATATCGCATCTCATTTCTATGTTTCATGGTAAGATATAATATGATTTGCGAAGTGTTATGTATTCCTCGTCTACACTTCAAATGCGACACTTCCTCGCCAGGAAATAGCGTTTGCAAATGTCTACCTATGGTAGCAATAGTGCTCTTATGCTTCTTAAAACGCGATATCGCATCTCATTTCTACGTTTCATGGTAAGATATAATATGATTTGCGAAGTGTCATGTATTCCTCGTCTACTATTCAAGTGAGTGTAAATGAGACACTTCCTAGCAAGGAAATAGCGTTTGCAGATGTCTACGTATCGTAGCTATAGATTTCTAATGCTTCTTAAAAAGCGATATCGCATCTCATTTCTATGTTTCATGGTAAGATATAATATGATTTGCGAAGTGTTATGCACTCCTCCTCTACACTTCAAATGAATGTAAATGCGACACCTCCTTGCAAGGAAATAGCGTTTGCAGTTGTCTACCTATCGTAGCAATAGTGTTCTAATGCTTCTTAAAACGAGATATCGCATCTCATTTCAATGTTTCATGGTAAGATATAATATGATTTGCGAAGTGTTATGTATTCCTCGTCTACACTTCAAATGAATGTGAATGCGACACTTCCTCGCTAGGAAATAGCGTTTGCAGATGTCTAAGTATCGTAGCAATAGATTTCCAATGCTTCTAAAAACGCGATATCGCATCTCATTTCTATGTTTCATGGCAAGATATAATATGATTTGCGATGTGTTATGTCTTCCTCGTCTACACTTCAAATGAATGTAAATGCGACACTTCCTTGCTAGGAAATAGCGTCTGCAGATGTCTAGGTATCGTAGCGATAGTGCTATAATGCTTCTTAAAACGCGATATCGCATCTCATTTCTATGTTTCATGGTAAGATATAATATGATTTGCGAAGTGTTATGTATTCCTCGTCTACACTTCAAATGAATGTGAATGCGACACTTCCTCGCTAGGAAATAGCGTTTGCAAATGTCTACGTATCGTAGCAATAGCTTTCTAATGCTTCTTAAAACGCGATATCGCATCTCATTTCTATGTTTCATGGTAAGATATAATATGATTCGCGAAGTGTTATGTATTCCTCCTCTACACTTCAAATGAATGTAAATGCGACACTTCCTTGCAAGGAAATAGCGTTTGCTGATGTCTACGTATCGAAGCAATAGTGTTCAAATGCTTCTTAAAACGAGATATTGCATCTCATATCTATGTTTCATGATAAGATATAAAATTCATTGCGAAGTGTTATGCATTCCTCGTATGCGATTCAAATGAATGTAAATGCGACACTTCCTTGCAAGGAAATAGCGTTTGCAGTTTTCTACGTATCGTAGCAATAGAGTTCTTATGATACTTAAAACGCGATATCGCATCTCATTTCCATCTTTAATGGTAAGATATAATATGATTTGCGAAGTGTTATGTATTCCTCGTCTACACTTCAAATGAATGTGAATGCGACACTTCCTCGCTAGGAAATAGCGTTTGCAGATGTCTACGTATCGTAGCAATATATATGTAATGCTTCTTAAAACGCGATGTCGCATCTCATTTCTATGTTTCATGGCAAGATATAATATGATTTGCGAAGTGTTATGTATTCCTCGTCTACACTTCAAATGAATGTAAATGCGACACTTCCTTGCTAGGAAATAGCGTCTGCAGATGTCTAGGTATCGTAGCAATAGCTTTCTAATGCTTCTTAAAACGCGATATCGCATCTCATTTCTATGTTTCATGGTAAGATATAATATGATTTGCGAAGTGTCATGTATTCCTCGTCTACACTTCAAATGAATGTGACTGCGATATTTCCTCGCTAGGAAATAGCGTTTGCAGATGTCTACGTATCGTAGCAATAGATATGTAATGCTTCTTAAAACGCGATATCGCATCTCATTTCTACGTTTCATGGTAAGATATAATATGATTTGCGAAGTGTCATGTATTCCTCGTCTACACTTCAAATGAATGTAAATGCGAGACTTCCTCGCTAGGAAATAACGTTTGCAGATGTCTATGTATCGTAGCAATAGCTTTCTAATGCTTCTTAAAACGCGATATCGCATCTCATTTCTATGTTTCATGGTAAGATATAATATGATTTGTGAAGTGTCATGTATTCCTCGACTACACTTCAAATGAATGTGACTGCGATATTTCACCGCTAGGAAATAGCGTTTGCAGATGTCTACGTATCGTAGCAATAGATATGTAATGCTTCTTAAAACGCGATATCGCATCTCATTTCTATGTTTCATGGTAAGATATAATATGATTTGCGAAGTGTCACGTATTCCTCGTCTACTACTCAAATGAGTGTAAAAGCGACACTTCCTTGCCAGGAAATAGCATTTGCAAATGTCTACCTATCGTAGCAATAGTGCTCTTATGCTTCCTAAAACGCGATATCGCATCTCATTTATATGTTTCATGGTAAGATATAATATGATTTGCGAAGTGTTATGTATTCCTCGTCTACACTTCAAATGCGACACTTCCTCGCCAGGAAATAGCGTTTGCAAATGTCTACCTATGGTAGCAATAGTGCTCTTATGCTTCTTAAAACGCGATATCGCATCTCATTTCTACGTTTCATGGTAAGATATAATATGATTTGCGAAGTGTCATGTATTCCTCGTCTACTATTGAAGTGAGTGTAAATGCGACACTTCCTAGCAAGGAAATAGCGTTTGCAGATGTCTACGTATCGTAGCTATAGATTTCTAATGCTTCTTAAAAAGCGATATCGCATCTCATTTCTATGTTTCATGGTAAGATATAATATGATTTGCGAAGTGTTATGCACTCCTCCTCTACACTTCAAATGAATGTAAATGCGACACCTCCTTGCAAGGAAATAGCGTTTGCAGTTGTCTACCTATCGTAGCAATAGTGTTCTAATGCTTCTTAAAACGAGATATCGCATCTCATTTCAATGTTTCATGGTAAGATATAATATGATTTGCGAAGTGTTATGTATTCCTCGTCTACACTTCAAATGAATGTGAATGCGACACTTCCTCGCTAGGAAATAGCGTTTGCAGATGTCTACGTATCGTAGCAATAGATCTCTAATGCTTCTTAAAACGCGATATCGCATCTCATTTCTATGTTTCATGGTAAGATATAATATTCATTGCGAAGTGTTATGCATTCCTCGTCTGCGATTCAAATGAAAGTAAATGCGACACTTCATTGCAAGGAAATAGCGATTGCAGATGTCTACGTATCGTAGCAATAGAGTTCATACGATTCTTAAAACGCGATATCGCATTTCATTTCTATGTTTCATGGTAAGATATAACATGATTTGCGAAGTGTTATGTATTCCTCGTCTACACTTCAAATGAATGTAAGTGCGACTCTTCCTTGCAAGGAAATAGCGTTTGCAGATGTCTACGTATCGTAGCAATAGATTTCTAATGCTTCTTAAAACGCGATATCGCATCTCATTTCTATGTTTCATGGTAAGATATAATATGATTTGCGAAGTGTCATGTATTCCTCGTATGCGACTCAAATGAATGTAAATGCGACACTTCCTTACAAGGAAATAGCGTTTGCAGTTGTCTACGTATCGTAGCAATAGAGTTCTTATGATTCCTAAAACGCGATATCGCATCTCATTTCTATCTTTCATGGTAAGATATCATATGATTTGCGAAGTGTTATGTATTCCTCGTCTACACTTCAAATGAATGTGAATGCGACACTTCCTCGCTAGGAAATAGCGTTTGCAGATGTCTACGTATCGTAGCAACAGATTTCTAATGCTTCTTAAGACGCGATATCGCATCTCATTTCTATGTTTCATGGCAAGATATAATATGATTTGCGAAGTGTTATGTGTTCCTCTTCTACACTTCAAATGAATGTAAATGCGACACTTCCTTGCTAGTAAATAGCGTCTGCTGATGTCTAGGTATCGTAGCGATAGTGTTCTAATGCGTCTTAAAACGCGATATCGCATCTCATTTCTATGTTTCATGGCAAGATATAATATGATTTGCGAAGTGTTATGTATTCCTCGTCTACACTTCAAATGAATGTAAATGCGACACTTCCTTGCTAGTAAATAGCGTCTGCTGATGTCTAGGTATCGTAGCGATAGTGTTCTAATGCTTCTTAAAACGCGATATCGCATCTCATTTCTATGATTCATGGCAAGATATAATATGATTTGCGAAGTGTTATGTATTCCTCGTCTACACTTCAAATGAATGTAAATGCGACACTTCCTTGCTAGTAAATAGCGTCTGCTGATGTCTAGGTATCGTAGCGATAGTGTTCTAATGCTTCTTAAAACGCGATATCGCATCTCATTTCTATGTGTCATGGTAAGATATAACATGATTTGCGAAGTGTTATGTATTCCTCGTCTACACTTCAAATGAATGTGAATGCGACACTTCCTCGCTAGGAAATAGCGTTTGCAGATGTCTACGTATCGTAGCAATAGCTTTCTAATGCTTCTTTAAACGCGATATCGCATCTCATTTCCATGTTTCATGGTAAGATATAATATGATTTGCGATGAGTTATGTATTCCTCGTCTACACTTCAAATGAATGTAAATGCGACACTTCTTTGCAAGGAAATAGCGCTTGCAGATGTCTACCTATCGTAGCAATAGGGTTCTAATGCTTCTTAAAACGCGAAATCGCATCTCATTTCTATGTTTCATGGTAAGATATAATATGATTTGCGAAGTGTTATGTATTCCTCGTCTACACTTCAAATGAATGCAAATGCGATACTTCCTTACAAAGAAATAGCGTTTGCAGATGTCTACGTATCGTAGCAATAGATTTCTAATGCTTCTTAAAACGCGATATCGCATCTCATTTCTATGTGTCATGGTAAGATATAACATGATTTGCGAAGTGTTATGTATTCCTCGTCTACACTTCAAATGAATGTAAATGCGACACTTCCTTGCAAGGAAATAGCGTTTGCTGATGTCTACGTATCGAAGCAATAGAGTTCAAATGCTTCTGAAAACGAGATATTGCATCTCATATCTATGTTTCATGATAAGATATAATATTCATTGCGAAGTGTAATGCATTCCTCGTATGCGACTCAAATGAATGTAAATGCGATACTTCCTTCCAAGGAAATAGCGTTTGCAGTTGTCTACGTATCGTAGCAATAGAGTTCTTATGATTCTCAAAACGCGATATCGCATCTCATTTCTATCTTTCATGGTAACATATCATATGATTTGCGAAGTGTTATGTATTCCTCGTCTACACTTCAAATGAATGTGAATGCGACACTTCCTCGCTAGGAAATAGCGTTTGCAGATGTCTACGTATCGTAGCAATAGATTTCTAATGCTTCTTAAGACGCGATATCGCATCTCATTTCTATGTTTCATGGCAAGATATAATATGATTTGCGAATTGTTATGTATTCCTCGTCTACACTTCAAATGAATGTAAATGCGACACTTCCTTGCTAGTAAATAGCGTCTGCTGATGTCTAGGTATCGTAGCGATAGTGTTCTAATGCTACTTAAAACGCGATATCGCATCTCATTTCTATGATTCATGGCAAGATATAATATGATTTGCGAAGTGTTATGTGTTCCTCTTCTACACTTCAAATGAATGTAAATGCGACACTTCCTTGCTAGTAAATAGCGTCTGCTGATGTCTAGGTATCGTAGCGATAGTGTTCTAATGCTTCTTAAAACGCGATATCGCATCTCATTTCTATGTTTCATGGTAAGATATAATATGATTTGCGAAGTGTTATGTATTCCTCGTCTACACTTCAAATGAATGTGAATGCGATACTTCCTCGCTAGGAAATAGCGTTTGCAGATGTCTACGTATCGTAGCATTAGCTTTCTAATGCTTCCTAAAACGCGATATCGCATCTCATTTCTATCTTTCATGGTTAGATACAATATGATTTGCGAAGTGTTATGTATTCCTCGTCTACACTTCAAATGAATGTAAATGCGACACTTCCTTGCTAGTAAATAGCGTCTGCTGATGTCTAGGTATCGTAGCGATAGTGTTCTAATGCTTCTTAAAACGCGATATCGCATCTCATTTCTATGTGTCATGGTAAGATATAACATGATTTGCGAAGTGTTATGTATTCCTCGTCTACACTTCAAATGAATGTGAATGCGACACTTCCTCGCTAGGAAATAGCGTTTGCAGATGTCTACGTATCGTAGCAATAGCTTTCTAATGCTTCTTTAAACCCGATATCGCATCTCATTTCCATGTTTCATGGTAAGATATAATATGATTTGCGAAGAGTTATGTATTCCTCGTCTACACTTCAAATGAATGTAAATGCGACACTTCTTTGCAAGGAAATAGCGCTTGCAGATGTCTACCTATCGTAGCAATAGGGTTCTAATGCTTCTTAAAACGAGAAATCGCATCTCATTTCTATGTTTCATGGTAAGATATAATATGATTTGCGAAGTATTATGTATTCCTCGTCTACACTTCAAATGAATGCAAATGCGATACTTCCTTACAAAGAAATAGCGTTTGCAGATGTCTACGTATCGTAGCAATAGATTTCTAATGCTTCTTAAAACGCGATATCGCATCTCATTTCTATGTGTCATGGTAAGATATAACATGATTTGCGAAGTGTTATGTATTCCTCGTCTACACTTCAAATGAATGTAAATGCGACACTTCCTTGCTAGTAAATAGCGTCTGCTGATGTCTAGGTATCGTAGCGATAGTGTTCTAATGCTTCTTAAAACGCGATATCGCATCTCATTTTTATGTTTCATGGCAAGATATAATATGATTTGCGAAGTGTTATGTATTCCTCGTCTACACTTCAAATGAATGTAAATGCGACACTTCCTTGCTAGTAAATAGCGTCTGCTGATGTCTAGGTATCGTAGCGATAGTGTTCTAATGCTTCTTAAAACGCGATATCGCATCTCATTTCTATGATTCATGGCAAGATATAATATGATTTGCGAAGTGTTATGTATTCCTCCTCTACACTTCAAATGAATGTAAATGCGACACATCCCTGCCAGGAAATAGCGTTTGCAAATGTCTACCTATCGTAGCAATAGTGTTCTCATGCTTCTTAAAACGCGATATCGCACCTCATTTCTATGTTTCATGGTAAGATATAATATGATTTGCGAAGTGTTATGTATTCCTCGTCTACACTTCAAATGAATGTAAATGCGACACTTCCTTGCTAGTAAATAGCGTCTGCTGATGTCTAGGTATCGTATCGATAGTGTTCTAATGCTTCTTAAAACGCGATATCGCATCTCATTTCTATGTTTCATGGTAAGATATAATATGATTTGCGAAGTGTTATGTATTCCTCGTCTACACTTCAAATGAATGTGAATGCGATACTTCCTCGCTAGGAAATAGCGTTTGCAGATGTCTACGTATCGTAGCATTAGCTTTCTAATGCTTCTTAAAACACGATATCGCACCTCATATCTATGTTTCATGGTGAGATATAATATGATTAGCGAAGTGTCATGTATTCCTCGTCTACACTTCAAATGAATGTAAATGCGACACTTCCTTACAAGGAAATAGCGTTTCCAGATGTTTACCTATCGTAGCAATAGAGTTCTAATGCTTCTTAAAACGCGATATCCCATCTCATTTCTATGTTTCATGATAAGATATAATATGATTTGCGAAGTGTCATGTATTCCTCGTCTACACTTCAAATGAATGTAAATGCAACACTTCCTTGCAAGGAAATAGCGTTTGCAGATGTTTACCTATAGTAGCAATAGAGTTCTAGTGCTTCTTAAAACGCGATATCCCATCTCATTTCTATGTTTCATGATAAGATATAATATGATTTGCGAAGTGTTATGTATTCCTCGTCTGCACTTCAAATGAATGTAAGTGCGACACTTCCTTGCAAGGAAATAGCGTTTCCAGATGTTTACCTATCGTAGCAATAGAGTTCTAATGCTTCTTAAAACGCGATATCGCATCTCATTTCTATGTTTCATGGTAAGATGTAATATGATTTGCGAAGTCTTATGTATTCCTCCTCTACATTTCAAATGAATGTAAATGCGACACTTCCTTGCTAGGAAATAGCGTCTGCAGATGTCTAGGTATCGTAGCAATAGAGTTCTAATGCTTCTTAAAACGCGATATCGCGTCTCATTTCTATGTTTCATGGTAAGATGTAATATGATGTGCGAAGTGTTATGTATTCCTCCTCTACACTTCAAATGAATGTAAATGCGACACATCCCTGCCAGGAAATAGCGTTTGCAAATGTCTACCTATCGTAGCAATAGTGTTCTAATGCTTCCTAAAACGCGATATCGCATCTCATTTCTATGATTCATGGCAAGATATAATATGATTTGCGAAGTGTTATGTATTCCTCGTCTACACTTCAAATGAATGTAAATGCGACACTTCCTTGCTAGTAAATAGCGTCTGCTGATGTCTAGGTATCGTAGCGATAGTGTTCTAATGCTTCTTAAAACGCGATATCGCATCTCATTTCTATGTTTCATGGTAAGATATAATATGATTTGCGAAGTGTTATGTATTCCTCGTCTACACTTCAAATGAATGTAAGTGCGACACTTCCTTGCAAGGAAATAGCATTTGCTGATGTCTACGTATCGAAGAAATAGAGTTCAAATGCTTCTTAAAACGAGATATTGCATCTCATATCTATGTTTCATGATAAGATATAATATTCATTGCGAAGTGTTATGCATTCCTCGTCTACGATTCAAATGAAAGTAAATGCGACACTTCCTTTTAGGAAATAGCGTCTGCAGATGTCTAGGTATCGTAGCAATAGAGTTCTAATGCTTCCTAAAACGCGATATCGCATCTCATTTCTAGGTTTCATGGTAAGATGTAATATGATTTGCGAAGTGTTATGTATTCCTCCTCTACATTTCAAATGAATGTAAATGCGACACTTCCATGCTAGGAAATAGCGTCTGCTGATGTCTAGGTATCGTAGCGATAGTGTTCTAATGCTTCTTAAAACGCGATATCGCATCTCATTTCTATGTGTCATGGTAAGATATAACATGATTTGCGAAGTGTTATGTATTCCTCGTCTACACTTCAAATGAATGTGAATGCGACACTTCCTCGCTAGGAAATAGCGTTTGCAGATGTCTACGTATCGTAGCAATAGCTTTCTAATGCTTCTTTAAACGCGATATCGCATCTCATTTCCATGTTTCATGGTAAGATATAATATGATTTGCTAAGAGTTATGTATTCCTCGTCTACACTTCAAATGAATGTAAATGCGACACTTCTTTGCAAGGAAATAGCGCTTGCAGATGTCTACCTATCGTAGCAATAGGGTTCTAATGCTTCTTAAAACGAGAAATCGCATCTCATTTCTATGTTTCATGGTAAGATATAATATGATTTGCGAAGTGTTATGTATTCCTCGTCTACACTTCAAATGAATGCAAATGCGACACTTCCTTACAAAGAAATAGCGTTTGCAGATGTCTACGTATCGTAGCAATAGATTTCTAATGCTTCTTAAAACGCGATATCGCATCTCATTTCTATGTGTCATGGTAAGATATAACATGATTTGCGAAGTGTTATGTATTCCTCGTCTACACTTCAAATGAATGTAAATGCGACACTTCCTTGCTAGTAAATAGCGTCTGCTGATGTCTAGGTATCGTAGCGATAGTGTTCTAATGTTTCTTAAAACGCGATATCGCATCTCATTTTTATGTTTCATGGCAAGATATAATATGATTTGCGAAGTGTTATGTATTCCTCGTCTACACTTCAAATGAATGTAAATGCGACACTTCCTTGCTAGTAAATAGCGTCTGCTGATGTCTAGGTATCGTAGCGATAGTGTTCTAATGCTTCTTAAAACGTGATATCGCATCTCATTTCTATGATTCATGGCAAGATATAATATGATTTGCGAAGTGTTATGTATTCCTCCTCTACACTTCAAATGAATGTAAATGCGACACATCCCTGCCAGGAAATAGCGTTTGCAAATGTCTACCTATCGTAGCAATAGTGTTCTAATGCTTCTTAAAACGCGATATCGCACCTCATTTCTATGTTTCATGGTAAGATATAATATGATTTGCGAAGTGTTATGTATTCCTCGTCTACACTTCAAATGAATGTAAATGCGACACTTCCTTGCTAGTAAATAGCGTCTGCTGATGTCTAGGTATCGTATCGATAGTGTTCTAGTGCTTCTTAAAACGCGATATCGCATCTCATTTCTATGTTTCATGGTAAGATATAATATGATTTGCGAAGTGTTATGTATTCCTCGTCTACACTTCAAATGAATGTGAATGCGATACTTCCTCGCTAGGAAATAGCGTTTGCAGATATCTACGTATCGTAGCATTAGCTTTCTAATGCTTCTTAAAACGCGATATCGCACCTCATATCTATGTTTCATGGTGAGATATAATATGATTAGCGAAGTGTCATGTATTCCTCGTCTACACTTCAAATGAATGTAAATGCGACACTTCCTTACAAGGAAATAGCGTTTCCAGATGTTTACCTATCGTAGCAATAGAGTTCTAATGCTTCTTAAAACGCGATATCGCATCTCATTTCTATGTTTCATGGTAAGATGTAATATGATTTGCGAAGTGTTATGTATTCCTCCTCTACATTTCAAATGAATGTAAATGCGACACTTCCTTGCTAGGAAATAGCGTCTGCAGATGTCTAGGTATCGTAGCAATAGAGTTCTAATGCTTCTTAAAACGCGATATCGCGTCTCATTTCTATGTTTCATGGTAAGATGTAATATGATGTGCGAAGTGTTATGTATTCCTCCTCTACACTTCAAATGAATGTAAATGCGACACATCCCTGCCAGGAAATAGCGTTTGCAAATGTCTACATATCGTAGCAATAGTGTTCTAATGCTTCTTAAAACGCGATATCGCACCTCATTTCTATGTTTCATGGTAAGATATAATATGACTTGCGAAGTGTTATGTATTCCTCTTCTACACTTCAAATGAATGTAAATGCGACACTTCCTTGCAAGGAAATAGCGTTTGCAGATGTGTACGTATCGAAGCAATAGAGTTCAAATGCTTCTTAAAACGAGATATTGCATCTCATATCAATGTTTCATGATAAGATATAATAATCATTGCGAAGTGTTGTGCATTCCTCGTCTACGATTCAAATGAAAGTAAATGCGACACTTCCTTGCAAGGAAATAACGATTGCAGATGTCTACGTATCGTAGCAATAGATTTCTAATGCTTCTTAAAACGCGATATCGCATCTCATTTCTATGTTTCATGGTAAGATATAATATGATTTGCGAAGTGTCATGTATTCCTCGTCTACACTTCAAATGAATGTAAATGCAACACTTCCTTGCAAGGAAATAGCGTTTGCAGATGTTTACCTATTGTAGCAATAGAGTTCTAGTGCTTCTTAAAACGCGATATCCCATCTCATTTCTATGTTTCATGATAAGATATAATATGATTTGCGAAGTGTTATGTATTCCTCGTCTGCACTTCAAATGAATGTAAGTGCGACACTTCCTTGCAAGGATATAGCGTTTCCAGATGTTTACCTATCGTAGCAATAGAGTTCTAATGCTTCTTAAAACGCGATATCGCATCTCATTTCTATGTTTCATGGTAAGATGTAATATGATTTGCGAAGTCTTATGTATTCCTCCTCTACATTTCAAATGAATGTAAATGCGACACTTCCTTGCTAGGAAATAGCGTCTGCAGATGTCTAGGTATCGTAGCGATAGTGTTCTAATGCTACTTAAAACGCGATATCGCATCTCATTTCTATGATTCATGGCAAGATATAATATGATTTGCGAAGTGTTATGTGTTCCTCTTCTACACTTCAAATGAATGTAAATGCGACACTTCCTTGCTAGTAAATAGCGTCTGCTGATGTCTAGGTATCGTAGCGATAGTGTTCTAATGCTTCTTAAAACGCGATATCGCATCTCATTTCTATGTTTCATGGTAAGATATAATATGATTTGCGAAGTGTTATGTATTCCTCGTCTACACTTCAAATGAATGTGAATGCGATACTTCCTCGCTAGGAAATAGCGTTTGCAGATGTCTACGTATCGTAGCATTAGCTTTCTAATGCTTCCTAAAACGCGATATCGCATCTCATTTCTATCTTTCATGGTTAGATACAATATGATTTGCGAAGTGTTATGTATTCCCCGTCTACACTTCAAATGAATGTAAATGCGACACTTCCTTGCTAGTAAATAGCGTCTGCTGATGTCTAGGTATCGTAGCGATAGTGTTCTAATGCTTCTTAAAACGCGATATCGCATCTCATTTCTATGTGTCATGGTAAGATATAACATGATTTGCGAAGTGTTATGTATTCCTCGTCTACACTTCAAATGAATGTGAATGCGACACTTCCTCGCTAGGAAATAGCGTTTGCAGATGTCTACGTATCGTAGCAATAGCTTTCTAATGCTTCTTTAAACCCGATATCGCATCTCATTTCCATGTTTCATGGTAAGATATAATATGATTTGCGAAGAGTTATGTATTCCTCGTCTACACTTCAAATGAATGTAAATGCGACACTTCTTTGCAAGGAAATAGCGCTTGCAGATGTCTACCTATCGTAGCAATAGGGTTCTAATGCTTCTTAAAACGAGAAATCGCATCTCATTTCTATGTTTCATGGTAAGATATAATATGATTTGCGAAGTATTATGTATTCCTCGTCTACACTTCAAATGAATGCAAATGCGATACTTCCTTACAAAGAAATAGCGTTTGCAGATGTCTACGTATCGTAGCAATAGATTTCTAATGCTTCTTAAAACGCGATATCGCATCTCATTTCTATGTGTCATGGTAAGATATAACATGATTTGCGAAGTGTTATGTATTCCTCGTCTACACTTCAAATGAATGTAAATGCGACACTTCCTTGCTAGTAAATAGCGTCTGCTGATGTCTAGGTATCGTAGCGATAGTGTTCTAATGCTTCTTAAAACGCGATATCGCATCTCATTTTTATGTTTCATGGCAAGATATAATATGATTTGCGAAGTGTTATGTATTCCTCGTCTACACTTCAAATGAATGTAAATGCGACACTTCCTTGCTAGTAAATAGCGTCTGCTGATGTCTAGGTATCGTAGCGATAGTGTTCTAATGCTTCTTAAAACGCGATATCGCATCTCATTTCTATGATTCATGGCAAGATATAATATGATTTGCGAAGTGTTATGTATTCCTCCTCTACACTTCAAATGAATGTAAATGCGACACATCCCTGCCAGGAAATAGCGTTTGCAAATGTCTACCTATCGTAGCAATAGTGTTCTCATGCTTCTTAAAACGCGATATCGCACCTCATTTCTATGTTTCATGGTAAGATATAATATGATTTGCGAAGTGTTATGTATTCCTCGTCTACACTTCAAATGAATGTAAATGCGACACTTCCTTGCTAGTAAATAGCGTCTGCTGATGTCTAGGTATCGTATCGATAGTGTTCTAATGCTTCTTAAAACGCGATATCGCATCTCATTTCTATGTTTCATGGTAAGATATAATATGATTTGCGAAGTGTTATGTATTCCTCGTCTACACTTCAAATGAATGTGAATGCGATACTTCCTCGCTAGGAAATAGCGTTTGCAGATGTCTACGTATCGTAGCATTAGCTTTCTAATGCTTCTTAAAACACGATATCGCACCTCATATCTATGTTTCATGGTGAGATATAATATGATTAGCGAAGTGTCATGTATTCCTCGTCTACACTTCAAATGAATGTAAATGCGACACTTCCTTACAAGGAAATAGCGTTTCCAGATGTTTACCTATCGTAGCAATAGAGTTCTAATGCTTCTTAAAACGCGATATCGCATCTCATTTCTATGTTTCATGGTAAGATGTAATATGATTTGCGAAGTGTTATGCATTACTCCTCTACATTTCAAATGAATGTAAATGCGAAACTTCCTTGCTAGGAAATAGCGTCTGCAGATGTCTAGGTATCGTAGCAATAGAGTTCTAATTCTTCTTAAAACGCGATATCGCGTCTCATTTCTATGTTTCATGGTAAGATGTAATATGATGTGCGAAGTGTTATGTATTCCTCCTCTACACTTCAAATGAATGTAAATGCGACACATCCCTGCCAGGAAATAGCGTTTGCAAATGTCTACCTATCGTAGCAATAGTGTTCTAATGCTTCTTAAAACGCGATATCGCACCTCATTTCTATGTTTCATGGTAAGATATAATATGATTTGCGAAGTGTTGTGCATTCCTCGTCTACGATTCAAATGAAAGTAAATGCGACACTTCCTTGCAAGGAAATAACGATTGCAGATGTCTACGTGTCGTAGCAATAGATTTCTAATGCTTCTTAAAACGCGATATCGCATCTCATTTCTATGTTTCATGGCAAGATATAATATGATTTGCGAAGTGTCATGTATTCCTCGTCTACACTTCAAATGAATGTAAATGCAACACTTCCTTGCAAGGAAATAGCGTTTGCAGATGTTTACCTATAGTAGCAATAGAGTTCTAGTGCTTCTTAAAACGCGATATCCCATCTCATTTCTATGTTTCATGATAAGATATAATATGATTTGCGAAGTGTTATGTATTCCTCGTCTGCACTTCAAATGAATGTAAGTGCGACACTTCCTTGCAAGGAAATAGCGTTTCCAGATGTTTACCTATCGTAGCAATAGAGTTCTAATGCTTCTTAAAACGCGATATCGCATCTCATTTCTATGTTTCATGGTAAGATGTAATATGATTTGCGAAGTCTTATGTATTCCTCCTCTACATTTCAAATGAATGTAAATGCGACACTTCCTTGCTAGGAAATAGCGTCTGCAGATGTCTAGGTATCGTAGCAATAGAGTTCTAATGCTTCTTAAAACGCGATATCGCGTCTCATTTCTATGTTTCATGGTAAGATGTAATATGATGTGCGAAGTGTTATGTATTCCTCCTCTACACTTCAAATGAATGTAAATGCGACACATCCCTGCCAGGAAATAGCGTTTGCAAATGTCTACCTATCGTAGCAATAGTGTTCTAATGCTTCCTAAAACGCGATATCGCATCTCATTTCTATGATTCATGGCAAGATATAATATGATTTGCGAAGTGTTATGTATTCCTCGTCTACACTTCAAATGAATGTAAATGCGACACTTCCTTGCTAGTAAATAGCGTCTGCTGATGTCTAGGTATCGTAGCGATAGTGTTCTAATGCTTCTTAAAACGCGATATCGCATCTCATTTCTATGTTTCATGGTAAGATATAATATGATTTGCGAAGTGTTATGTATTCCTCGTCTACACTTCAAATGAATGTAAGTGCGACACTTCCTTGCAAGGAAATAGCATTTGCTGATGTCTACGTATCGAAGAAATAGAGTTCAAATGCTTCTTAAAACGAGATATTGCATCTCATATCTATGTTTCATGATAAGATATAATATTCATTGCGAAGTGTTATGCATTCCTCGTCTACGATTCAAATGAAAGTAAATGCGACACTTCCTTTTAGGAAATAGCGTCTGCAGATGTCTAGGTATCGTAGCAATAGAGTTCTAATGCTTCCTAAAACGCGATATCGCATCTCATTTCTAGGTTTCATGGTAAGATGTAATATGATTTGCGAAGTGTTATGTATTCCTCCTCTACATTTCAAATGAATGTAAATGCGACACTTCCATGCTAGGAAATAGCGTCTGCAGATGTCTAGGTATCGTAGCAATAGAGTTCTAATGCTTCTGAAAACGAGATATTGCATCTCATATCTATGTTTCATGATAAGATATAATATTCATTGCGAAGTGTTATGCATTTCTCGTATGCGACTCAAATGAATGTAAATGCGACGCTCCCTTACAAGGAAATAGCGTTTGCAGTTGTCTACGTATCGTAGCAATAGAGTTCTTGTGATTCCTAAAACGCGATATCGCATCTCATTTCTATCTTTCATGGTTAGATATAATATGATTTGCGAAGTGTTATGTATTCCTCGTCTACACTTCAAATGAATGTAAATGCGACACTTCCTTGCTAGTAAATAGCGTCTGCTGATGTCTAGGTATCGTAGCGATAGTGTTCTAATGCTTCTTAAAACGCGATATCGCATCTCATTTCTATGTGTCATGGTAAGATATAACATGATTTGCGAAGTGTTATGTATTCCTCGTCTACACTTCAAATGAATGTGAATGCGACACTTCCTCGCTAGGAAATAGCGTTTGCAGATGTCTACGTATCGTAGCAATAGCTTTCTAATGCTTCTTTAAACGCGATATCGCATCTCATTTCCATGTTTCATGGTAAGATATAATATGATTTGCTAAGAGTTATGTATTCCTCGTCTACACTTCAAATGAATGTAAATGCGACACTTCTTTGCAAGGAAATAGCGCTTGCAGATGTCTACCTATCGTAGCAATAGGGTTCTAATGCTTCTTAAAACGAGAAATCGCATCTCATTTCTATGTTTCATGGTAAGATATAATATGATTTGCGAAGTGTTATGTATTCCTCGTCTACACTTCAAATGAATGCAAATGCGACACTTCCTTACAAAGAAATAGCGTTTGCAGATGTCTACGTATCGTAGCAATAGACTTCTAATGCTTCTTAAAACGCGATATCGCATCTCATTTCTATGTGTCATGGTAAGATATAACATGATTTGCGAAGTGTTATGTATTCCTCGTCTACACTTCAAATGAATGTAAATGCGACACTTCCTTGCTAGTAAATAGCGTCTGCTGATGTCTAGGTATCGTAGCGATAGTGTTCTAATGTTTCTTAAAACGCGATATCGCATCCCATTTTTATGTTTCATGGCAAGATATAATATGATTTGCGAAGTGTTATGTATTCCTCGTCTACACTTCAAATGAATGTAAATGCGACACTTCCTTGCTAGTAAATAGCGTCTGCTGATGTCTAGGTATCGTAGCGATAGTGTTCTAATGCTTCTTAAAACGTGATATCGCATCTCATTTCTATGATTCATGGCAAGATATAATATGATTTGCGAAGTGTTATGTATTCCTCCTCTACACTTCAAATGAATGTAAATGCGACACATCCCTGCCAGGAAATAGCGTTTGCAAATGTCTACCTATCGTAGCAATAGTGTTCTAATGCTTCTTAAAACGCGATATCGCACCTCATTTCTATGTTTCATGGTAAGATATAATATGATTTGCGAAGTGTTATGTATTCCTCGTCTACACTTCAAATGAATGTAAATGCGACACTTCCTTGCTAGTAAATAGCGTCTGCTGATGTCTAGGTATCGTATCGATAGTGTTCTAGTGCTTCTTAAAACGCGATATCGCATCTCATTTCTATGTTTCATGGTAAGATATAATATGATTTGCGAAGTGTTATGTATTCCTCGTCTACACTTCAAATGAATGTGAATGCGATACTTCCTCGCTAGGAAATAGCGTTTGCAGATATCTACGTATCGTAGCATTAGCTTTCTAATGCTTCTTAAAACGCGATATCGCACCTCATATCTATGTTTCATGGTGAGATATAATATGATTAGCGAAGTGTCATGTATTCCTCGTCTACACTTCAAATGAATGTAAATGCGACACTTCCTTACAAGGAAATAGCGTTTCCAGATGTTTACCTATCGTAGCAATAGAGTTCTAATGCTTCTTAAAACGCGATATCGCATCTCATTTCTATGTTTCATGGTAAGATGTAATATGATTTGCGAAGTGTTATGTATTCCTCCTCTACATTTCAAATGAATGTAAATGCGACACTTCCTTGCTAGGAAATAGCGTCTGCAGATGTCTAGGTATCGTAGCAATAGAGTTCTAATGCTTCTTAAAACGCGATATCGCGTCTCATTTCTATGTTTCATGGTAAGATGTAATATGATGTGCGAAGTGTTATGTATTCCTCCTCTACACTTCAAATGAATGTAAATGCGACACATCCCTGCCAGGAAATAGCGTTTGCAAATGTCTACATATCGTAGCAATAGTGTTCTAATGCTTCTTAAAACGCGATATCGCACCTCATTTCTATGTTTCATGGTAAGATATAATATGACTTGCGAAGTGTTATGTATTCCTCTTCTACACTTCAAATGAATGTAAATGCGACACTTCCTTGCAAGGAAATAGCGTTTGCAGATGTGTACGTATCGAAGCAATAGAGTTCAAATGCTTCTTAAAACGAGATATTGCATCTCATATCAATGTTTCATGATAAGATATAATAATCATTGCGAAGTGTTGTGCATTCCTCGTCTACGATTCAAATGAAAGTAAATGCGACACTTCCTTGGTAGGAAATAGCGTCTGCAGATGTCTACGTATCGTAGCAATAGAGTTCTAATGCTTCTTAAAACGCGATATCGCATCTCACTTCTATGTTTCATGGTAAGATATAATATGATTTGCGAAGTGTTATGTATTCCTCGTCAACACTTCAAATGAATGTAAATGCGACACTTCCTTGCAAAGAAATAGCGTTTGCAGATGTCTACGTATCGTAGCAATAGATTTCTAATGCTTCTTAAAACGCAATATCGCATCTCATTTCTATGTTTCATGGTAAGATATAATATGATTTGCGAAGTGTCATGTATTCCTCGTCTACACTTCAAATGAATGTAAATGCGACACTTCCTTGCAAAGAAATAGCGTTTGCAGATGTCTACGTATCGTAGCAATAGATTTCTAATGCTTCTTAAAACGCGATATCGCTTCTCATTTCTATGTTTCATGGTAAGATATAATATGATTTGCGAAGTGTTTTGTATTCCTCGTCTACACTTCAAATGAATGTAAATGCGACACTTCCTTGCAAGGAAATAGCGTTTGCAGATGTCTACGTATCGAAGCAATAGAGTTCAAATGCTTCTTAAAACGAGATATTGCATCACATATCTATGTTTCATGATAAGACATATTATTCATTGCGAAGTGTTATGCATTCTACGTCTACGATTCAAATGAACGCAAATGCGACACTTCCTTGCTAGGAAATAGCGTCTGCAGATGTCTAGGTATCGTAGCAATAGTGTTCTAATGCTTCTTAAAACGCGATATAGCATCTCATTTCTATGTTTCATGGTAGGATATTATATGATTTGCGAAGTGTTATGTATTCCTCTTCTACACTTCAGATGAATGTAAATGCGACACTTCCTTGCAAGGAAATAGCGTCTGCAGATGTCTACGTATCGTAGCAATAGAGTTCTTATGAATCTTAAAACGCGATATCGCATCTCATTTCTATGTTTCATGGTAAGATATAATATAATTTGCGAAGTGTCACGTATTCCTCGTCTACACTCCAAATGAATGTAAATGCGAGACTTCCTTGCTAGGAAATAGCGTCTGCAGATGTCTAGGTATCGTAGCAATAGTGTTCTAATGCTTCTTAAGACGCGATGTCGCATCTCATTTCTATGTTTCATGGTAAGATATAATATGATTTGCGAAGTGTTATGTATTCCTCGTCTACACTTCAAATGAATGTAAATGCGACACCTCCTTGCAAGGAAATAGCGTCTGCAGACGTCTACGTATCGTAGCAATAGATTTCTAATGCTTCTTAAAACGTGATATCGCATCTCATTTCTATGTTTCATGGTAAGATATAATATGATTTGCGAAGTGTCATGTATTCCTCGTCTACACCTCAAATGAATGTAAATGCGACACTTCCTTGCTAGGAAATAGCGTCTGCAGATGTCTAGGTATCGTAGCAATAGAGTTCAAATGCTTCTTAAAACGAGATATAGCATCTCATATCTACGCTTCATGATAAGATATAATATTCATTGCGAAGTGTTATGCATTCCTCGTATACGATTCAAATGAATGTAAATGCGACACTTCCTTGCAAGGAAATAGCGTTTGCAGATGTCTACGTATCGGAGCAATAGAGTTCTAATGCTTCTTAAAATGCGATATCGCATCTCATTTCTATGTTTCATGGTAAGATATAATATAACTTGCGAAGTGTCACGTATTCCTCGTCTACACTCCAAATGAATGTAAATGCGAGACATCCTTGCTAGGAAATAGCGTCTGCAGATGTCTAGGTATCGTAGCAATAGTGTTCTAATGCTTCTTAAGACGCGATGTCGCATCTCATTTCTATGTTTCATGGCAAGATATAATATGATTTGCGAAGTGTTATGTATTCCTCGTCTACACTTCAAATGAATGTAAATGCGACACCTCCTTGCAAGGAAATAGCGTCTGCAGATGTCTACGTATCGTAGCAATAGGGTTCTTATGATTCTTAAAACGCGATATCGCATCTCATTTCTTCAGACGGGGAATGCATAATACTTCGCAATGAATATTATATCTTATCATGAAACATAGATATGAGATGGAATATCCTGTTTTAAGAAGCATTTGAACTCTATTGCTACGATACGTAGGCATCTGCAAACGCTATTTCCTTGCAAGGAAGTGTCGCATTTACATTCATTTGAAGTGTAGACGAGGAATACATAACACTTCGCAAATCATATTATATCTTACAATGAAACATAGAAATGAGATGCGATATCGCGTTTTAAGAATCATAAGAACTCAATTGCTACGATACGTAGACATCTGCAAACGCTATTTCTTTGCAAGGAAGTGTCGCATTTACATTCAATTGAATCGTAGACGCGGAATGCATAACACTTTGCAATGAATATTATATCTTATCATGAAACATAGATATGAGATACTATATCTCGTTTTAAGAAGCATTTGAACTCTATTGCAACGATACCTAGACATCTGCAGACGCTATTTCCTAGCAAGGAAGTGTCGCATTTACATTCATTTGAAGTGTCGACGAGGAATACATGACACTTCGCAAGTCATATTATATCTTACCATGAAACATAGAAATGAGATGCGATATCGCGTTTTAAGAAGCATTAGAAATCTATTGCTACGATACGTAGACATCTGCAAACGCTATTTCTTTGCAAGGAAGTGTCGCATTTACATTCATTTGAAGTGTAGACGAGGAATACATAACACTTCGCAAATCATGTTATATCTTACCATGAAACCAAAACCAAATGAATGTAAATGCGACACTTCCTTGCAAGGAAATAGCGTTTGCAGATGTCTGCCTATCGTAGCAATAGAGTTCTAATGCTTCTTAAAACGCGATATCGCATCTCATTTCCATGTTTCATGGTAAGATATAATATGATTTGCGAAGTGTTAAGTATTCCTCGTCTACACTTCAAATGAATGTAAATGCGACACCTCCTTGCAAGGAAATAGCGTTCGCAGATGTGTGCCTATCGTAGCAATAGAGTTCTAATACTTCTTAAAACGCGATATCGCATCTCATTTCTATGTTTCATGGTAAGATATAATATGATTTGCGAAGTGTTAAGTATTCCTCGTCTACACTTCAAATGAATCCAAATGCGATACTTCCTTGCAAGGAAATAGCGTTTGCAGATGTCTACGTATCGAAGCAATAGAGTTCAAATGCTTCTTAAAACGAGATATTGCATCACATATCTATGTTACATGATAAGATAAATTATTCATTGCGAAGTGTTATGCCTTCTACGTCTAGGATTCAAATGAGCGTAAATGCGACACTTCCTTCCTAGGAAATAGCGTCTGCAGATGTCTATGTATCGTTGCAATAGAGTTCTAATGCTTCTTAAAACGCGATATCGCATGTCATTTCTATGTTTCATGGTAAGATATTATATGATTTGCGAAGTGTTATGTATTCCTCGTCTACACTTCAAATGAACGTAAATGCGACACTTCCTTGCAAGGAAATAGCGCTTGCAGGTGTCTACCTATCGTAGCAATAGAATTCTAATGCATCTTAAAACGCGATATCGCATCTCATTTCTATGTTTCATGGTAAGATATAATATGATTTGCGAAGTGTTATGTATTCCTCGTCTACACCTCAAATGAATGTGAATGCGATACTTCCTCGCTAGGAAATAGCGTTTGCAGATGTCTACGTATCGTTGCAATAGCTTTCTAACGCTTCTTAAAACGCGATATCGCATCTCATTTCTATGTTTCATGGTACTATATAATATGATTTGCGAAGTGTCATGTATTCCTCGTCTACATTTCAAATGAATGTGACTGCGATATTTCCTCGCTAGGAAATAGCGTTTGCAGATGTCTACGTATCGTAGCAATAGCTTTCTAATGCTTCTTAAAACGCGATATCGCATCTCATTTCTATGTTTCATTGTAAGATGTAATATGATTTGCGAAGTGTTATGTATTCCTCCTCTACACTTCAAATGAATGTAAGTGCGACACTTCCTTGCAAGGAAATAGCATTTGCTGATGTCTACGTATCGAAGAAATAGAGTTCAAATGCTTCTTAAAACGAGATATTGCATCTCATATCTATGTTTCATGATA
The DNA here is from genome assembly GCF_050948175.1 of Xylocopa sonorina. Taxonomy (NCBI): domain Eukaryota; kingdom Metazoa; phylum Arthropoda; class Insecta; order Hymenoptera; family Apidae; genus Xylocopa; species Xylocopa sonorina. The sequence goes on from NW_027490122.1 coordinate 1,004,943, forward strand.
AGATATAATATTCATTGCGAAGTGTTATGCATTCCTCGTCTACGATTCAAATGAAAGTAAATGCGACACTTCCTTTTAGGAAATAGCGTCTGCAGATGTCTAGGTATCGTAGCAATAGAGTTCTAATGCTTCCTAAAACGCGATATCGCATCTCATTTCTAGGTTTCATGGTAAGATGTAATATGATTTGCGAAGTGTTATGTATTCGTCGTCTACACTTCAAATGAATGTAAATGTGACACTTCCTTGCAAGGAAATAGCGTTTGCAGATGTCTACGTATCGGAGCAATAGAGTTCTAATGCTTCTTAAAACGCGATATCGCATCTCATTTCTATGTTTCATGGTAAGATGTAATATGATTTGCGAAGTGTTATGTATTCCTCCTCTACACTTCAAATGAATGTAAGTGCGACACTTCCTTGCAAGGAAATAGTGTTTGCTGATGTCTACGTATCGAAGAAATAGAGTTCAAATGCTTCTTAAAACGAGATATTGCATCTCATATCTATGTTTCATGATAAGATATAATATTCATTGCGAAGTGTTATGCATTCCTCGTCTACGATTCAAATGAAAGTAAATGCGACACTTCCTTGTTAGGAAATAACGTCTGCAGATGTCTAGGTATCGTAGCAATAGAGTTCTAATGCTTCCTAAAACGCGATATCGCATCTCATTTCTACGTTTCATGGTAAGATGTAATATGATTTGCGAAGTGATATGTATTCGTCGTCTACACTTCAAATGAATGTAAATGTGACACTTCCTTGCAAGGAAATAGCGTTTGCAGATGTCTACGTATCGGAGCAATAGAGTTCTAATGCTTCTTAAAACGCGATATCGCATCTCATTTCTATGTTTCATGGTAAGATATAATATGATTTGCGAAGTGTTATGTATTCCTCGTCTACACTTCAAATGAATGTGAATGCGATACTTCCTCGCTAGGAAATAGCGTTTGCAGATGTCTACGTATCGTTGCAATAGCTTTCTAACGCTTCTTAAAACGCGATATCGCATCTCATTTCTATGTTTCATGGTACTATATAATATGATTTGCGAAGTGTCATGTATTCCTCGTCTACATTTCAAATGAATGTGACTGCGATATTTCCTCGCTAGGAAATAGCGTTTGCAGATGTCTACGTATCGTAGCAATAGCTTTCTAATGCTTCTTAAAACGCGATATCGCATCTCATTTCTATGTTTCATTGTAAGATGTAATATGATTTGCGAAGTGTTATGTATTCCTCCTCTACACTTCAAATGAATGTAAGTGCGACACTTCCTTGCAAGGAAATAGCATTTGCTGATGTCTACGTATCGAAGAAATAGAGTTCAAATTGCTTCTTAAAACGAGATATTGCATCTCATATCTATGTTTCATGATAAGATATAATATTCATTGCGAAGTGTTATGCATTCCTCGTCTACGATTCAAATGAAAGTAAATGCGACACTTCCTTTTAGGAAATAGCGTCTGCAGATGTCTAGGTATCGTAGCAATAGAGTTCTAATGCTTCCTAAAACGCGATATCGCATCTCATTTCTAGGTTTCATGGTAAGATGTAATATGATTTGCGAAGTGTTATGTATTCGTCGTCTACACTTCAAATGAATGTAAATGTGACACTTCCTTGCAAGGAAATAGCGTTTGCAGATGTCTACGTATCGGAGCAATAGAGTTCTAATGCTTCTTAAAACGCGATATCGCATCTCATTTCTATGTTTCATGGTAAGATGTAATATGATTTGCGAAGTGTCATGTATTCCTCGTCTACACTTCAAATGAATGTAAATGCGACACTCCCTTGCTAGGAAATAGCGTCTGCAGATGTCTACGTATCGTAACAGTAGAGTTCTTATGATTCTTAAAACGCGATATCGCATCTCATTTCTATGTTTCATGGTAAGATATAATATGATTTGCGAAGTGTCATGTATTCCTCGTCTACACTTCAAATGAATGTAAATGCGAGACTTCCTTGCTAGGAAATAGCGTCTGCAGATGTCTAGGTATCGTAGCAATAGTCTTCTAATGCTTCTTAAGACGCGATGTCGCATCTCATTTCTATGTTCCATGGTGAGATATAATATGATTTGCGAAGTGTCATGTATTCCTCGTCTACACTTCAAATGAATGTAAATGCGACACTTCCTTGCTAGGAAATAGCGTCTGCAGAATTCTAGGTATCGTAGCAATAGAGTTCAAATGCTTCTTAAAACGAGATATTGCATCTCATATCTATGTTTTTGATAAGATATAATATTCATTGCGAAGTGTTATGCGGTCCTCATCTATGATTCAAATGACTGTAAATGCGACACTTCCTTGCTTGGAAATAGCGTCTGCAGATGTCTAGGTATCGTAGCTATAGAGTTCTATTGCTTCACAAAACGCAATATCGCATCTCATTTCTATGTTTCATGGTAAGATATAACATGATTTGCGAAGTGTTATGTATTCCTCGTCTACACTTCAAATGAATGTGAATGCGATACTTCCTCGCTAGGAAATAGCGTTTGCAGATGTCTACGTATCGTTGCAATAGCTTTCTAATGCTTCTTAAAACGCGATATCGCATCTCATTTCTGTGTTTCATGGTAAGATATAATATGATTTGCGAAGTGTCATGTATTCCTCGTCTACACTTCAAATGAATGTGACTGCGATATTTCCTCGCTAGGAATTAGCGTTTGCAGATGTCTACGTATCGTAGCAATAGCTTTCTGATGCTTCTTAAAACGCGATATCGCATCTCATTTCTATGTTTCATGGTAAGATGTAATATGATTTGCGAAGTGTTATGTATTCCTCCTCTACACTTCAAATGAATGTAAGTGCGACACTTCCTTGCAAGGAAATAGCGTTTGCTGATGTCTACGTATCGAAGAAACAGAGTTCAAATGCTTCTTAAAACGAGATATTGCATCTCATATCTATGTTTCATAATAAGATATAATATTCATTGCGAAGTGTTATGCATTCCTCGTCTACACTTCAAATGAATGTAAATGTGACACTTCCTTGCAAGGAAATAGCGTTTGCAGATGTCTACGTATCGGAGCAATAGAATTCTAATGCTTCTTAAAACGCGATATCGCAACTCATTTCAATGTTTCATGGTAAGATATAATATGATTTGCGAAGTGTCATGTATTCCTCGTCTACACTTCAAATGAATGTAAATGCGAGACTTCCTTGCTAGGAAATAGCGCCTGCAGATGTCTAGGTATCGTAGCAATAGTGTTCTAATGCTTCTTAAGACGCGATGTCGCATCTCATTTCTATGTTTCATGGTAAGATATAATATGATTTGCGAAGTGTCATGTATTCCTCGTCTACACTTCAATTGAATGTAAATGCGACACTTCCTTGCTAGGAAATAGCGTCTGCAGATGTCTAGGTATGGTAGCAATAGAGTTCTAATGCTTCTTAAAACGCGATATCGCATCTCATTTCTGTGTTTCATAGTAAGATATAATATGATTTGCGAAGTGTCATGTATTCCTCGTCTACACTTCAAATGAATGTAAATGCGACACTTCCTTGCTAGGAAATAGCGTCTGCAGAATTCTAGGTATCGTAGCAATAGAGTTCAAATGCTTCTTAAAACGAGATATTGCATCTCATATCTATGTTTCATGATAAGATATACTATTCATTGCGAAGTGTTATGCGTTCCTCATCTATGATTCAAATGAATGTAAATGCGACACTTCCTTGCTAGGAAATAGCGTCTGCAGATGTCTAGGTATCGTAGCGATAGATTTCTAATGCTTCTCAAAACGCAATATCGCATCTCATTTCTATGTTTCATGGTAAGATATAATATGATTTGCGATGTGTCATGTATTCCTCGTCTACACTTCAAATGAATGTAAATGCGAGACTTCCTTGCTAGGAAATGGCGTCTGCAGATGTCTAGGTATCGTAGCAATAGTGTTCTAATGCTTCTTAAGACGCGATGTCGCACCTCATTTCTATGTTCCATGGTGAGATATAATATGATTTGCGAAGTGTCATGTATTCCTCGTCTACACTTCAATTGAATGTAAATGCGACACTTCCTTGCTAGGAAATAGCGTCTGCAGATGTCTAGGTATGGTAGCAATAGAGTTCTAATGCTTCTTAAAACGCGATATCGCATCTCATTTCTGTGTTTCATAGTAAGATATAATATGATTTGCGAAGTGTCATGTATTCCTCGTCTACACTTCAAATGAATGTAAATGCGACACTTCCTTGCTAGGAAATAGCATCTGCAGAATTCTAGGTATCGTAGCAATAGAGTTCAAATGCTTCTAAAAACGAGATATTGCATCTCATTTCTATGTTTCATGGTAAGATATAATATGATTTGCGAAGTGTTATGTATTCCTCGTCTACACTTCAAATGAATGTGAATGCGATACTTCCTCGCTAGGAAATAGCGTTTGCAGATGTCTACGTATCGTTGCAATAGCTTTCTAACGCTTCTTAAAACGCGATATCGCATCTCATTTCTATGTTTCATGGTACTATATAATATGATTTGCGAAGTGTCATGTATTCCTCGTCTACATTTCAAATGAATGTGACTGCGATATTTCCTCGCTAGGAAATAGCGTTTGCAGATGTCTGCGTATCGTAGCAATAGCTTTCTAATGCTTCTTATAACGCGATATCGCATCTCATTTCTATGTTTCATTGTAAGATGTAATATGATTTGCGAAGTGTTATGTATTCCTCCTCTACACTTCAAATGAATGTAAGTGCGACACTTCCTTGCAAGGAAATAGCATTTGCTGATGTCTACGTATCGAAGAAATAGAGTTCAAATGCTTCTTAAAACGAGATATTGCATCTCATATCTATGTTTCATGATAAGATATAATATTCATTGCGAAGTGTTATGCATTCCCCGTCTACGATTCAAATGAAAGTAAATGCGACACTTCCTTTTAGGAAATAGCGTCTGCAGATGTCTAGGTATCGTAGCAATAGAGTTCTAATGCTTCCTAAAACGCGATATCGCATCTCATTTCTACGTTTCATGGTAAGATGTAATATGATTTGCGAAGTGTTATGTATTCGTCGTCTACACTTCAAACGAATGTAAATGTGACACTTCCTTGCAAGGAAATAGCGTTTGCAGATGTCTACGTATCGGAGCAATAGAATTCTAATGCTTCTTAAAACGCGATATCGCATCTCATTTCTATGTTTCATGGTAAGATATAATATGATTTGCGAAGTGTCATGTATTCCTCGTCTACACTTCAAATGAATGTAAATGCGATACGTCCTCGCTAGGAAATAGCGTTTGCAGATGTCTACGTATCGTAACAGTAGAGTTCTTATGATTCTTAAAACGCGATATCGCATCTCATTTCTATGTTTCATGGTAGGATATAATATGATTTGCGAAGTGTCATGTATTCCTCGTCTACACTTCAAATGAATGTAAATGCGAGACTTCCTTGCTAGGAAATAGCGTCTGCAGATGTCTAGATATCGTAGCAATAGAGTTTTAATGCTTCTTAAAACGCGATATCGCATCTCATTTCTGTGTTTCATAGTAAGATATTATATGATTAGCGAAGTGTTATGTATTCCTCGTCTACACTTCAAATAAATGTAAATGCGACACTTCCTTGCAAGGAAATAGCGTTTGCAGATGTCTACGTATCGTAGCAATGGAGATCTAATGATTCTTAAAACGCGATATCGCATCTCATTTCTATGTTTCACGTTAAGATATAATATGATTTGCGAAGTGTTATGTATTCCTCGTCTACACTTCAAATGAATGTAAATGCGACACTTCCTTGCAAAGAAATAGCGTTTGCAGATGCCTACGTATCGAAGCAATAGAGTTCAAATGCTTCTTAAAACGAGATATTGCATCGCATATCTATGTTTCATGATAAGATATAATATTCATTGTGAAGTGTTATGCATTCCTCGTCTGCGATTCAAATGAACGTAAATGCGACACTTCCTTGCAAGGTAATAGCGTTTGCAGATGTCTACGCATCGTAACAGTAGAGTTCTTATGATTCTTAAAACGCGATGTCGCATCTCATTTCCATGTTCCATGGTGAGATATAATATGATTTGCGAAGTGTCATGTTTTCCTCGTCTACACTTCAAATGAATGTAAATGCGACACTTCCTTGCTAGGAAATAGCGTCTGCAGATGTCTAGGTATCGTAGCAATAGAGTTCTAATGCTTCTTAAAACGCGATATCGCATCTCATTTCTGTGTTTCATAGTAAGATATTATATGATTTGCGAAGTGTTATGTATTCCTCGTCTACACTTCATATAAATGTAAACGCGACACTTCCTTGCAAGGAAATAGCGTTTGCAGATGTCTACGTATTGTAGCAATGGAGTTCTTATGATTCTTAAAACGCGATATCGCATCTCATTTCTATGTTTCATGGTAAGATGTAATATGATTTGCGAAGTGTTATGTATTCCTCCTCTACACTTCAAATGAATGTAAGTGCGACACTTCCTTGCAAGGAAATAGTGTTTGCTGATGTCTACGTATCGAAGAAATAGAGTTCAAATGCTTCTTAAAGCGAGATATTGCATCTCATATCTATGTTTCATGATAAGATATAATATTCATTGCGAAGTGTTATGCATTCCTCGTCTACGATTCAAATGAAAGTAAATGCGACACTTCCTTGTTAGGAAATAGCGTCTGCAGATGTCTAGGTATCGTAGCAATAGAGTTCTAATGCTTCCTAAAACGCGATATCGCATCTCATTTCTACGTTTCATGGTAAGATGTAATATGATTTGCGAAGTGTTATGTATTCGTCGTATACACTTCAAATGAATGTAAATGTGACACTTCCGTGCAAGGAAATAGCGTTTGCAGATGTCTACGTATCGGAACAATAGAATTCTAATGCTTCTTAAAACGCGATATCGCATCTCATTTCTATGTTTCATGGTAAGATATAATATGATTTGCGAAGTGTCATGTATTCCTCGTCTACACTTCAAATGAATGTAAATGCGATACTTCCTCGCTAGGAAATAGCGTTTGCAGATGTCTACGTATCGTAACAGTAGAGTTCTTATGATTCTTAAAACGCGATATCGCATCTCATTTCTATGTTTCATGGTAAGATATAATATGATTTGCGAAGTGTCATGTATTCCTCGTCTACACTTCAAATGAATGTGACTGCGACACTTCCTTGCAAGGAAATAGCGTTTGCTGATGTCTACGAATCGAAGAAACAGAGTTCAAATGCTTCTTAAAACGAGACATTGCATCTCATATCTATGTTTCATAATAAGATATAATATTCATTGCGAAGTGTTATGCATTCCTCGTCTACACTTCAAATGAATGTAAATGTGACACTTCCTTGCAAGGAAATAGCGTTTGCAGATGTCTACGTATCGGAGCAATAGAATTCTAATGCTTCTTAAAACGCGATATCGCATCTCATTTCAATGTTTCATGGTAAGATATAATATGATTTGCGAAGTGTCATGTATTCCTCGTCTACACTTCAAATGAATGTAAATGCGATACTTCCTCGCTAGGAAATAGCGTTTGCAGATGTCTACGTATCGTAACAGTAGAGTTCTTATGATTCTTAAAACGCGATATCGCATCTCATTTCTATGTTTCATGGTAGGATATAATATGATTTGCGAAGTGTCATGTATTCCTCGTCTACACTTCAAATGAATGTAAATGCGAGACTTCCTTGCTAGGAAATAGCGTCTGCAGATGTCTAGATATCGTAGAAATAGAGTTTTAATGCTTCTTAAAACGCGATATCGCATCTCATTTCTGTGTTTCATAGTAAGATATTATATGATTAGCGAAGTGTTATGTATTCCTCGTCTACACTTCAAATAAATGTAAATGCGACACTTCCTTGCAAGGAAATAGCGTTTGCAGATGTCTACGTATCGTAGCAATGGAGTTCTTATGATTCTTAAAACGCGATATCGCATCTCATTTCTATGTTTCACGTTAAGATATAATATGATTTGCGAAGTGTTATGTATTCCTCGTCTACACTTCAAATGAATGTAAATGCGACACTTCCTTGCAAGGAAATAGCGTTTGCAGATGCCTACGTATCGAAGCAATAGAGTTCAAATGCTTCTTAAAACGAGATATTGCATCGCATATCTATGCTTCATGATAAGATATAATATTCATTGTGAAGTGTTATGCATTCCTCGTCTGCGATTCAAATGAACGTAAATGCGACACTTCCTTGCAAGGTAATAGCGTCTGCAGATGTCTAGGTATCGTAGCAATAGAGTTCTAATGCTTCCTAAAACGCGATATCGCATCTCATTTCTACGTTTCATGGTAAGATGTAATATGATTTGCGAAGTGTCATGTATTCCTCGTATACACTTCAAATGAATGTGACTGCGATATTTCCTCGCTAGGAATTAGCGTTTGCAGATGTCTACGTATCGTAGCAATAGCTTTCTAATGCTTCTTAAAACGCGATATCGCATCTCATTTCTATGTTTCATGGTAAGATGTAATATGATTTGCGAAGTGTTATATATTCCTCCTCTACACTTCAAATGAATGTAAGTGCGACACTTCCTTGCAAGGAAATAGCGTTTGCTGATGTCTACGAATCGAAGAAACAGAGTTCAAATGCTTCTTAAAACGAGATATTGCATCTCATATCTATGTTTCATAATAAGATATAATATTCATTGCGAAGTGTTATGCATTCCTCGTCTACACTTCAAATGAATGTAAATGTGACACTTCCTTGCAAGGAAATAGCGTTTGCAGATGTCTACGTATCGGAGCAATAGAATTCTAATGCTTCTTAAAACGCGATATCGCATCTCATTTCAATGTTTCATGGTAAGATATAATATGAATTGCGAAGTGTCATGTATTCCTCGTCTACACTTCAAATGAATGTAAATGCGAGACTTCCTTGCTAGGAAATAGCGCCTGCAGATGTCTAGGTATCGTAGCAATAGTGTTCTAATGCTTCTTAAGACGCGATGTCGCATCTCATTTCTATGTTTCACGGTAAGATATAATATGATTTGCGAAGTGTCATGTATTCCTCGTCTACACTTCAATTGAATGTAAATGCGACACTTCCTTGCTAGGAAATAGCGTCTGCAGATGTCTAGGTATGGTAGCAATAGAGTTCTAATGCTTCTTAAAACGCGATATCGCATCTCATTTCTGTGTTTCATAGTAAGATATAATATGATTTGCGAAGTGTCATGTATTCCTCGTCTACACTTCAAATGAATGTAAATGCGACACTTCCTTGCTAGGAAATAGCATCTGCAGAATTCTAGGTATCGTAGCAATAGAGTTCAAATGCTTCTTAAAACGAGATATTGCATCTCATTTCTATGTTTCATGGTAAGATATAATATGATTTGCGAAGTGTTATGTATTCCTCGTCTACACTTCAAAAGAATGTGAATGCGATACTTCCTCGCTAGGAAATAGCGTTTGCAGATGTCTACGTATCGAAGAAATAGAGTTCAAATGCTTCTTAAAACGAGATATTGCATCTCATATCTATGTTTCATGATAAGATATAATATTCATTGCGAAGTGTTATGCATTCCTCGTCTACACTTCAAATGAATGTGAATGCGATACTTCCTCGCTAGGAAATAGCGTTTGCACATGTCTACGTATCGGAGCAATAGAATTCTAATGCTTCTTAAAACGCGATATCGCATCTCATTTCTATGTTTCATGGTAAGATATCATATGATTTGCGAAGTGTTATGTATTCCTCGTTTACACTTCAAATGAATGTAAATGCGACACTTCCTTGCAAGGAAATAGCGTTTGCAGATGCCTACGTATCGAAGCAATAGAGTTCAAATGCTTCTTAAAACGAGATATTGCATCGCATATCTATGTTTCATGATAAGATATAATATTCATTGCGAAGTGTTATGCATTCCTCGTCTGCGATTCAAATGAACGTAAATGCGACACTTCCTTGCAAGGAAATAGCGTTTGCAGATGCTTACGTATCGAAGCAATAGAGTTCAGATGCTTCTTAAAACGAGATATTGCATCGCATATCTATGTTTCATGATAAGATATAATATTCATTGCGAAGTGTTATGCATTCCTCGTCTGCGATTCAAATGAACGTAAATGCGACACTTCCTTGCAAGGTAATAGCGTTTGCAGATGTCTACGTATCGAAACAGTAGAGTTCTTATGATTCTTAAAACGCGATATCGCATCTCATTTCTATGTTTCATGGTAAGATATAATATGATTTGCGAAGTGTCATGTATTCCTCGTCTACACTCCAAATGAATGTAAATGCGAGACTTCCTTGCTAGGAAATAGCGTCTGCAGATGTCTAGGTATCGTAGCAATAGAGTTCTAATGCTTCTTAAAACGCGATATCGCATCTCATTTCTGTGTTTCATAGTAAGATATTATATGATTTGCGAAGTGTTATGTATTCCTCGTCTACACTTCAAATAAATGTAAATACGACACTTCCTTGCAAGGAAATAGCGTTTGCAGATGTCTACGTATTGTAGCAATGGAGTTCTTATGATTCTTAAAACGCGATATCGCATCTCATTTCTATGTTTCATGGTAAGATATAATATGATTTGCGAAGTGTTATGTATTCCTCGTCTACACTTCAAATGAATGTTAATGCGACACATCCTTGCAAGGAAAGTGCGTTTGCAGATGTCTACGTATCGTAGCAATAGAGTTCTTATGATTCTCAAAACGCGATATCGCATCTCATTTCTATGTTTCATGGTAAGATATAATATGATTTGCGAAGTGTCATGTATTCCTCGTCTACACTTCAAATGAATGTAAATGCGACACTTCCTTGCTAGGAAATAGCGTCTGCAGATGTCTAGGTATCGTAGCAATAGTGTTCTAATGCTTCTTAAAACGCGATATCGCATCTCATTTCTATGTTTCATGGTAAGATATAATATGATTTGCGAAGTCTTATGTATTCCTCGTCTACACTTCAAATGAATATAAATGCGACACTTCCTTGCTAGGAAATAGTGTCTGCAGATGTCTAGGTATCGTAGCAATAGAGTTCTAATGCTCCTTAAAACGCGATATCGCATCTCATTTCTATGTTTCATGGTAAGATATAATATGATTTGCGAAGTGTTATGTATTCCTCGTCTACACTTCAAATGAAAGTAAATGCGACACTTCCTTGGTAGGAAATAGCGTCTGCAGATGTCTAGGTATCGTAGCAATAGAGTTCTAATGCTTCTTAAAACGCGATATCGCATCTCAATTCTATGTTTCATGGTAAGATATAACTCGATTTGCGAAGTCTTATGTATTCCTCGCCTACACTTGAAATGAATGTAAATGCGACACTTCCTTGCTAGGAAATAGCGTCTGCAGATGTCTAGGTATCGTAGCAGTAGAGTTCTAATGCTTCTTAAAACGCGATATCGCATCTCATTTCTATGTTTCATGGAAAGATATTATATAATTTGAGGAGTGTTATGTATTCCTCGCCTACACTTCAAATGAATGTAAATGCGACACTTCCTTGCAAGGAAATAACGTTCGCAGATGTCTACGTATCGTAGCAATGGAGTTCTTATGATTCTTAAAACGCGATATCGCATCTCAATTCTATGTTTCATGGTAAGTTATAATATGATTTGCGAAGTGTTATGTATTCCTCGTCTACACTTCAAATGAATGAAAATGCGACTCTTCCTTGCAAGGAAATAGCGTTTGCAGAAGTCTACGTATCGTAGCAATAGATTTCTAATGCTTCTTAAAACGCGATATCGCATCTCATTTCTGTGTTTCATTGTAAGATATAATATGATTTTCGAAGTGTCATGTATACCTTGTCTACACTTCAAATGAATGTAAATGCGAAACTTCCTTGCTAGGAAATAGCGTCTGCAGATGTCTAGGTATCGTAGCAATAGAGTTCAAATGCTTCTTAAAACGATATATTGCATCTCATATCTATGTTTAATGATAAGATATAATATTCATTGCGAAGTGTTATGCATTCCTCGTCTACGATTCAAATGAATGTAAATGCGACACTACCTAGCAAGGAAATAGCGATTGCAGATGTCTACGTATCGTAGCAATAGTGTTCTAATGCTTCTTAAAACGCGATATCGCATCTCATTTCCATGTTTCATGGTAAGATATAATATGATTTGCGAAGTGTTATGTACTCCTCGTCTACACTTCAAATGAATGTAAATGCGACACTTCCTTGAATGGAGATAGCATCTGCAGATGTCTAGGTATCGTAGCGATAGGGTTCTAATGCTTCTCAAAGCACAATATCGCATCTCATTTCTATGTTTCATGGTAAGATATAATATGATTTGCGAAGTGTGATGTATTCCTCGTCTACACTTCAAATGAATGTAAATGCGACACTTCCTTGCAAGGAAATGGCGTTTGCAGATGTCTACCTATCGTAGCAGTAGAGTTCTAATGCTTATCAAAACGCGATATCGCATTTCATTTCTATGTTTCATGGTAAGATATAATATGATTTGCGAAGTGTTATGTATTCCTCGTCTACACTTCAAATGAATGTAAATGCGACACTTCCTTGGAAAGAAATAGCGTTTGCAGATGTCTACGTATCGTAGCAATAGATTTCTAATAATTGTTAAAACGCGATATCGCATCTCATTTCTATGTTTCATGGTAAGATATAATATGATTTGCGAAGTGTCACGTATTCCTCGTCTACACTTCAAATGAATGTAAATGCGACACTTCCTAGCTAGGAAATAGCGTCTGCAGATGTCTAGGTATCGTAGCAATAGAGTTCAAATGATTCTTAAAACGTGATATAGCATCGCATATCTATGTTTCATGATAAGATATAATATTCATTGCGAAGTGTTATGCATTCCGCGTCTACGATTCACATGAATGTAAATGCGGCACTTCCTTGCAAGGAAATAGCGTTTGCAGATGCCTACGTATCGAAGCAATAGAGTTCAAATGCTTCTTAAAACGAGATATTGCATCGCATATCTATGTTTCATGATAAGATATAATATTCATTGCGAAGTGTTATGCATTCCTCGTCTGCGATTCAAATGAACGTAAATGCGACACTTCCTTGCAAGGTAATAGCGTTTGCAGATGTCTACGTATCGTAACAGTAGAGTTCTTATGATTCTTAAAACGCGATATCGCATCTCATTTCTATGTTTCATGATAAGATATAATATGATTTGCGAAGTGTCATGTATTCCTCGTCTACACTTCAAATGAATGTAAATGCGAGACTTCCTTGCTAGGAAATAGCGTCTGCAGATGTCTAGGTATCGTAGCAATAGTGTTCTAATGCTTCTTAAGACGCGATGTCGCATCTCATTTCTATGTTCCATGGTGAGATATAATATGATTTGCGAAGTGTCATGTATTCCTCGTCTACACTTCAAATGAATGTAAATGCGACACTTCCTTGCTAGGAAATAGCGTCTGCAGATGTCTAGGTATCGCAGCAATAGAGTTCTAATGCTTCTTAGAACGCGATATCGCATCTCATTTCTGTGTTTCATAGTAAGATATTATATGATTTGCGAAGTGTTATGTATTCCTCGTCTACACTTCAAATAAATGTAAATGCGACACTTCCTTGCAAGGAAATAGCGTTTGCAGATGTCTACGTATCGTAGCAATGGGGTTCTTATGATTCTTAAAACGCTATATCTTATCTCATTTCTATGTTTCACGGTAAGATATAATATGATTTGCGAAGTGTTATGTATTCCTCGTCTACACTTCAAATGAATGTAAATGCGACACTTCCTTGCAAGGAAATAGCGTTTGCAGATGCTTACGTATCGAAGCAATAGAGTTCAGATGCTTCTTAAAACGAGATATTGCATCGCATATCTATGTTTCATGATAAGATATAATATTCATTGCGAAGTGTTATGCATTCCTCGTCTGCGATTCAAATGAACGTAAATGCGACACTTCCTTGCAAGGTAATAGCGTTTGCAGATGTCTACGTATCGTAACAGTAGAGTTCTTATGATTCTTAATACGCGATATCGCATCTCATTTCTATGTTTCATGGTAAGATATAATATGATTTGCGAAGTGTCATGTATTCCTCGTCTACACTCCAAATGAATGTAAATGCGAGACTTCCTTGCTAGGAAATAGCGTCTGCAGATGTCTAGGTATCGTAGCAATAGTCTTCTAATGCTTCTTAAGACGCGATGTCGCATCTCATTTCTATGTTCCATGGTGAGATATAATATGATTTGCGAAGTGTCATGTATTCCTCGTCTACACTTCAAATGAATGTAAATGCGACACTTCCTTGCTAGGAAATAGCGTCTGCAGATGTCTAGGTATCGTAGCAATAGAGTTCTAATGCTTCTTAAAACGCGATATCGCATCTCATTTCAGTGTTTCATAGTAAGATATTATATGATTTGCGAAGTGTTATGTATTCCTCGTCTACACTTCAAATAAATGTAAATGCGACACTTCCTTGCAAGGAAATAGCGTTTGCAGATGTCTACGTATCGTAGCAATAGAATTCTGATGCTTCTTAAAACGCGATATCGCATCTCATTTCTATGTTTCATGGTAAGATATAATATGATTTGCGAAGTGTCATGTATTCCTCGTCTACACTTCAAATGAATGTAAATGCGACACTTCCTTGCTAGGAAATAGCGTCTGCAGATGTCTAGGTATCGTAGCAATAGTGTTCTAATGCTTCTTAAAACGCGATATCGCATCTCATTTCTATGTTTCATGGTAAGATATAATATGATTTGCGAAGTCTTATGTATTCCTCGTCTACACTTCAAATGAATATAAATGCGACACTTCCTTGCTAGGAAATAGTGTCTGCAGATGTCTAGGTATCGTAGCAATAGAGTTCTAATGCTCCTTAAAACGCGATATCGCATCTCATTTCTATGTTTCATGGTAAGATATAATATGATTTGCGAAGTGTTATGTATTCCTCGTCTACACTTCAAATGAAAGTAAATGCGACACTTCCTTGGTAGGAAATAGCGTCTGCAGATGTCTAGGTATCGTAGCAATAGAGTTCTAATGCTTCTTAAAACGCGATATCACATCTCAATTCTATGTTTCATGGTAAGATATAACTCGATTTGCGAAGTCTTATGTATTCCTCGCCTACACTTGAAATGAATGTAAATGCGACACTTCCTTGCTAGGAAATAGCGTCTGCAGATGTCTAGGTATCGTAGCAGTAGAGTTCTAATGCTTCTTAAAACGCGATATCGCATCTCATTTCTATGTTTCATGGAAAGATATTATATAATTTGAGGAGTGTTATGTATTCCTCGCCTACACTTCAAATGAATGTAAATGCGACACTTCCTTGCAAGGAAATAACGTTCGCAGATGTCTACGTATCGTAGCAATGGAGTTCTTATGATTCTTAAAACGCGATATCGCATCTCAATTCTATGTTTCATGGTAAGTTATAATATGATTTGCGAAGTGTTATGTATTCCTCGTCTACACTTCAAATGAATGAAAATGCGACTCTTCCTTGCAAGGAAATAGCGTTTGCAGAAGTCTACGTATCGTAGCAATAGATTTCTAATGCTTCTTAAAACGCGATATCGCATCTCATTTCTGTGTTTCATTGTAAGATATAATATGATTTTCGAAGTGTCATGTATACCTCGTCTACACTTCAAATGAATGTAAATGCGAAACTTCCTTGCTAGGAAATAGCGTCTGCAGATGTCTAGGTATCGTAGCAATAGAGTTCAAATGCTTCTTAAAACGATATATTGCATCTCATATCTATGTTCAATGATAAGATATAATATTCATTGCGAAGTGTTATGCATTCCTCGTCTACGATTCAAATGAATGTAAATGCGACACTACCTAGCAAGGAAATAGCGTTTGCAGATGTCTACGTATCGTAGCAATAGTGTTCTAATGCTTCTTAAAACGCGATATCGCATCTCGTTTCCATGTTTCATGGTAAGATATAATATGATTTGCGAAGTGTTATGTACTCCTCGTCTACACTTCAAATGAATGTAAATGCGACACTTCCTTGAATGGAAATAGCATCTGCAGATGTCTAGGTATCGTAGCGATAGGGTTCTAATGCTTCTCAAAGCACAATATCGCATCTCATTTCTATGTTTCATGGTAAGATATAATATGATTTGCGAAGTGTGATGTATTCCTCGTCTACACATCAAATGAATGTAAATGCGACACTTCCTTGCAAGGAAATGGCGTTTGCAGATGTCTACCTATCGTAGCAGTAGAGTTCTAATGCTTATCAAAACGCGATATCGCATTTCATTTCTATGTTTCATGGTAAGATATAATATGATTTGCGAAGTGTTATGTATTCCTCGTCTACACTTCAAATGAATGTAAATGCGACACTTCCTTGGAAAGAAATAGCGTTTGCAGATGTCTACGTATCGTAGCAATAGATTTCTAATAATTGTTAAAACGCGATATCGCATCTCATTTCTATGTTTCATGGTAAGATATAATATGATTTGCGAAGTGTCACGTATTCCTCGTCTACACTTCAAATGAATGTAAATGCGACACTTCCTAGCTAGGAAATAGCGTCTGCAGATGTCTAGGTATCGTAGCAATAGAGTTCAAATGATTCTTAAAACGAGATATAGCATCGCATATCTATGTTTCATGATAAGATATAATATTCATTGCGAAGTGTTATGCATTCCGCGTCTACGATTCAAATGAATGTAAATGCGACACTTCCTTGCAAGGAAATAGCGTTTGCAGATGTCTATGTATCGTAGCAATAGAGTTCTTATGATTCTTAAAACGCGATATCGCATCTCATTTCTATGTTTCATGGTAACATATAATTTGATTTGCGAAGTGTTATGTACTCCTCGTCTACACTTCAAATGAATGTAAATGCGACACTTCCTTGAATGGAAATAGCATCTGCAGATGTCTACGTATCGTAGCAATAGAATTCTGATGCTTCTTAAAACGCGATATCGCATCTCATTTCTATGTTTCATGGTAAGATATAATATGATTTGCGAAGTGTCATGTATTCCTCGTCTACACTTCAAATGAATGTAAATGCGACACTTCCTTGCTAGGAAATAGCGTCTGCAGATGTCTAGGTATCGTAGCAATAGTGTTCTAATGCTTCTTAAAACGCGATATCGCATCACATTTCTATGTTTCATGGTAAGATATAATATGATTTGCGAAGTGTTATGTATTCCTCGTCTACACTTCAAATGAAAGAAAATGCGACACATCCTTGGTAGGAAATAGCGTCTGCAGATGTCTAGGTATCGTAGCAATAGAGTTCTAATGCTTCTTAAAACGCGATATCGCATCTCATTTCTATGTTTCATGGAAAGATATTATATAATTTGAGGAGTGTTATGTATTCCTCGCCTACACTTGAAATGAATGTAAATGCGACACTTCCTTGCTAGGAAATAGCGTTTGCAGATATCTGCCTATCGTAGCAATAGAGTTCTAATGCTTCCTAGAACGCGATAGCGCATCTCATTTCTATGTTCCATGGTAAGATATAATATGATTTGCGAAGTGTTATGTATTCCTCGTCTACACTTCAAATGAATGTAAATGCGACACTTCCTTGCAAGGAAATAGCGTTTGCAGATGTCTACCTATCGTAGCAGTAGAGTTCTAATGCTTATTAAAACGCGATATCGCATCTCATTTCTATGTTTCATGGAAAGATATTATATAATTTGAGGAGTGTTATGTATTCCTCGCCTACACTTGAAATGAATGTAAATGCGACACTTCCCTGCTAGGAAATAGCGTCTGCAGATGTCTAGGTATCGTAGCAGTAGAGTTCTAATGCTTCTTAAAACGCGATATCGCATCTCATTTCTATGTTTCATGGTAAGATATAATATGATTTGCGAAGTGCTATGTGTTCCTCGTCTACACTTCAAATGAATGTAAATGCGACACTTTCTTGCAAGGAAATAGCGTCTGCAGATGTCTAGGTATCGTAGCAATAGAGTTCTAATGCTTCTTAAAACGCGATATCGCATCTCAATTCTATGTTTCATGGTAAGATATAACTCGATTTGCGAAGTCTTATGTATTCCTCGCCTACACTTGAAATGAATGTAAATGCGACACTTCCTTGCTAGGAAATAGCGTCTGCAGATGTCTAGGTATCGTAGCAGTAGAGTTCTAATGCTTCTTAAAACGCGATATCGCATCTCATTTCTATGTTTCATGGAAAGATATTATATAATTTGAGGAGTGTTATGTATTCCTCGCCTACACTTCAAATGAATGTAAATGCGACACTTCCTTGCAAGGAAATAACGTTCGCAGATGTCTACGTATCGTAGCAATGGAGTTCTTATGATTCTTAAAACGCGATATCGCATCTCAATTCTATGTTTCATGGTAAGTTATAATATGATTTGCGAAGTGTTATGTATTCCTCGTCTACACTTCAAATGAATGAAAATGCGACTCTTCCTTGCAAGGAAATAGCGTTTGCAGAAGTCTACGTATCGTAGCAATAGATTTCTAATGCTTCTTAAAACGCGATATCGCATCTCATTTCTGTGTTTCATTGTAAGATATAATATGATTTTCGAAGTGTCATGTATACCTTGTCTACACTTCAAATGAATGTAAATGCGAAACTTCCTTGCTAGGAAATAGCGTCTGCAGATGTCTAGGTATCGTAGCAATAGAGTTCAAATGCTTCTTAAAACGATATATTGCATCTCATATCTATGTTTAATGATAAGATATAATATTCATTGCGAAGTGTTATGCATTCCTCGTCTACGATTCAAATGAATGTAAATGCGACACTACCTAGCAAGGAAATAGCGATTGCAGATGTCTACGTATCGTAGCAATAGTGTTCTAATGCTTCTTAAAACGCGATATCGCATCTCATTTCCATGTTTCATGGTAAGATATAATATGATTTGCGAAGTGTTATGTACTCCTCGTCTACACTTCAAATGAATGTAAATGCGACACTTCCTTGAATGGAGATAGCATCTGCAGATGTCTAGGTATCGTAGCGATAGGGTTCTAATGCTTCTCAAAGCACAATATCGCATCTCATTTCTATGTTTCATGGTAAGATATAATATGATTTGCGAAGTGTGATGTATTCCTCGTCTACACTTCAAATGAATGTAAATGCGACACTTCCTTGCAAGGAAATGGCGTTTGCAGATGTCTACCTATCGTAGCAGTAGAGTTCTATTGCTTATCAAAACGCGATATCGCATTTCATTTCTATGTTTCATGGTAAGATATAATATGATTTGCGAAGTGTTATGTATTCCTCGTCTACACTTCAAATGAATGTAAATGCGACACTTCCTTGGAAAGAAATAGCGTTTGCAGATGTCTACGTATCGTAGCAATAGATTTCTAATAATTGTTAAAACGCGATATCGCATCTCATTTCTATGTTTCATGGTAAGATATAATATGATTTGCGAAGTGTCACGTATTCCTCGTCTACACTTCAAATGAATGTAAATGCGACACTTCCTAGCTAGGAAATAGCGTCTGCAGATGTCTAGGTATCGTAGCAATAGAGTTCAAATGATTCTTAAAACGAGATATAGCATCGCATATCTATGTTTCATGATAAGATATAATATTCATTGCGAAGTGTTATGCATTCCGCGTCTACGATTCACATGAATGTAAATGCGGCACTTCCTTGCAAGGAAATAGCGTTTGCAGATGCCTACGTATCGAAGCAATAGAGTTCAAATGCTTCTTAAAACGAGATATTGCATCGCATATCTATGTTTCATGATAAGATATAATATTCATTGCGAAGTGTTATGCATTCCTCGTCTGCGATTCAAATGAACGTAAATGCGACACTTCCTTGCAAGGTAATAGCGTTTGCAGATGTCTACGTATCGTAACAGTAGAGTTCTTATGATTCTTAAAACGCGATATCGCATCTCATTTCTATGTTTCATGATAAGATATAATATGATTTGCGAAGTGTCATGTATTCCTCGTCTACACTTCAAATGAATGTAAATGCGAGACTTCCTTGCTAGGAAATAGCGTCTGCAGATGTCTAGGTATCGTAGCAATAGTGTTCTAATGCTTCTTAAGACGCGATGTCGCATCTCATTTCTATGTTCCATGGTGAGATATAATATGATTTGCGAAGTGTCATGTATTCCTCGTCTACACTTCAAATGAATGTAAATGCGACACTTCCTTGCTAGGAAATAGCGTCTGCAGATGTCTAGGTATCGTAGCAATAGAGTTCTAATGCTTCTTAGAACGCGATATCGCATCTCATTTCTGTGTTTCATAGTAAGATATTATATGATTTGCGAAGTGTTATGTATTCCTCGTCTACACTTCAAATAAATGTAAATGCGACACTTCCTTGCAAGGAAATAGCGTTTGCAGATGTCTACGTATCGTAGCAATGGGGTTCTTATGATTCTTAAAACGCTATATCTTATCTCATTTCTATGTTTCACGGTAAGATATAATATGATTTGCGAAGTGTTATGTATTCCTCGTCTACACTTCAAATGAATGTAAATGCGACACTTCCTTGCAAGGAAATAGCGTTTGCAGATGCTTACGTATCGAAGCAATAGAGTTCAGATGCTTCTTAAAACGAGATATTGCATCGCATATCTATGTTTCATGATAAGATATAATATTCATTGCGAAGTGTTATGCATTCCTCGTCTGCGATTCAATTGAACGTAAATGCGACACTTCCTTGCAAGGTAATAGCGTTTGCAGATGTCTACGTATCGTAACAGTAGAGTTCTTATGATTCTTAATACGCGATATCGCATCTCATTTCTATGTTTCATGGTAAGATATAATATGATTTGCGAAGTGTCATGTATTCCTCGTCTACACTCCAAATGAATGTAAATGCGAGACTTCCTTGCTAGGAAATAGCGTCTGCAGATGTCTAGGTATCGTAGCAATAGTCTTCTAATGCTTCTTAAGACGCGATGTCGCATCTCATTTCTATGTTCCATGGTGAGATATAATATGATTTGCGAAGTGTCATGTATTCCTCGTCTACACTTCAAATGAATGTAAATGCGACACTTCCTTGCTAGGAAATAGCGTCTGCAGATGTCTAGGTATCGTAGCAATAGAGTTCTAATGCTTCTTAAAACGCGATATCGCATCTCATTTCAGTGTTTCATAGTAAGATATTATATGATTTGCGAAGTGTTATGTATTCCTCGTCTACACTTCAAATAAATGTAAATGCGACACTTCCTTGCAAGGAAATAGCGTTTGCAGATGTCTACGTATCGTAGCAATAGAATTCTGATGCTTCTTAAAACGCGATATCGCATCTCATTTCTATGTTTCATGGTAAGATATAATATGATTTGCGAAGTGTCATGTATTCCTCGTCTACACTTCAAATGAATGTAAATGCGACACTTCCTTGCTAGGAAATAGCGTCTGCAGATGTCTAGGTATCGTAGCAATAGTGTTCTAATGCTTCTTAAAACGCGATATCGCATCTCATTTCTATGTTTCATGGTAAGATATAATATGATTTGCGAAGTCTTATGTATTCCTCGTCTACACTTCAAATGAATATAAATGCGACACTTCCTTGCTAGGAAATAGTGTCTGCAGATGTCTAGGTATCGTAGCAATAGAGTTCTAATGCTCCTTAAAACGCGATATCGCATCTCATTTCTATGTTTCATGGTAAGATATAATATGATTTGCGAAGTGTTATGTATTCCTCGTCTACACTTCAAATGAAAGTAAATGCGACACTTCCTTGGTAGGAAATAGCGTCTGCAGATGTCTAGGTATCGTAGCAATAGAGTTCTAATGCTTCTTAAAACGCGATATCACATCTCAATTCTATGTTTCATGGTAAGATATAACTCGATTTGCGAAGTCTTATGTATTCCTCGCCTACACTTGAAATGAATGTAAATGCGACACTTCCTTGCTAGGAAATAGCGTCTGCAGATGTCTAGGTATCGTAGCAGTAGAGTTCTAATGCTTCTTAAAACGCGATATCGCATCTCATTTCTATGTTTCATGGAAAGATATTATATAATTTGAGGAGTGTTATGTATTCCTCGCCTACACTTCAAATGAATGTAAATGCGACACTTCCTTGCAAGGAAATAACGTTCGCAGATGTCTACGTATCGTAGCAATGGAGTTCTTATGATTCTTAAAACGCGATATCGCATCTCAATTCTATGTTTCATGGTAAGTTATAATATGATTTGCGAAGTGTTATGTATTCCTCGTCTACACTTCAAATGAATGAAAATGCGACTCTTCCTTGCAAGGAAATAGCGTTTGCAGAAGTCTACGTATCGTAGCAATAGATTTCTAATGCTTCTTAAAACGCGATATCGCATCTCATTTCTGTGTTTCATTGTAAGATATAATATGATTTTCGAAGTGTCATGTATACCTCGTCTACACTTCAAATGAATGTAAATGCGAAACTTCCTTGCTAGGAAATAGCGTCTGCAGATGTCTAGGTATCGTAGCAATAGAGTTCAAATGCTTCTTAAAACGATATATTGCATCTCATATCTATGTTCAATGATAAGATATAATATTCATTGCGAAGTGTTATGCATTCCTCGTCTACGATTCAAATGAATGTAAATGCGACACTACCTAGCAAGGAAATAGCGTTTGCAGATGTCTACGTATCGTAGCAATAGTGTTCTAATGCTTCTTAAAACGCGATATCGCATCTCATTTCCATGTTTCATGGTAAGATATAATATGATTTGCGAAGTGTTATGTACTCCTCGTCTACACTTCAAATGAATGTAAATGCGACACTTCCTTGAATGGAAATAGCATCTGCAGATGTCTAGGTATCGTAGCGATAGGGTTCTAATGCTTCTCAAAGCACAATATCGCATCTCATTTCTATGTTTCATGGTAAGATATAATATGATTTGCGAAGTGTGATGTATTCCTCGTCTACACTTCAAATGAATGTAAATGCGACACTTCCTTGCAAGGAAATGGCGTTTGCAGATGTCTACCTATCGTAGCAGTAGAGTTCTAATGCTTATCAAAACGCGATATCGCATTTCATTTCTATGTTTCATGGTAAGATATAATATGATTTGCGAAGTGTTATGTATTCCTCGTCTACACTTCAAATGAATGTAAATGCGACACTTCCTTGGAAAGAAATAGCGTTTGCAGATGTCTACGTATCGTAGCAATAGATTTCTAATAATTGTTAAAACGCGATATCGCATCTCATTTCTATGTTTCATGGTAAGATATAATATGATTTGCGAAGTGTCACGTATTCCTCGTCTACACTTCAAATGAATGTAAATGCGACACTTCCTAGCTAGGAAATAGCGTCTGCAGATGTCTAGGTATCGTAGCAATAGAGTTCAAATGATTCTTAAAACGAGATATAGCATCGCATATCTATGTTTCATGATAAGATATAATATTCATTGCGAAGTGTTATGCATTCCGCGTCTACGATTCAAATGAATGTAAATGCGACACTTCCTTGCAAGGAAATAGCGTTTGCAGATGTCTATGTATCGTAGCAATAGAGTTCTTATGATTCTTAAAACGCGATATCGCATCTCATTTCTATGTTTCATGGTAACATATAATTTGATTTGCGAAGTGTTATGTACTCCTCGTCTACACTTCAAATGAATGTAAATGCGACACTTCCTTGAATGGAAATAGCATCTGCAGATGTCTACGTATCGTAGCAATAGAATTCTGATGCTTCTTAAAACGCGATATCGCATCTCATTTCTATGTTTCATGGTAAGATATAATATGATTTGCGAAGTGTCATGTATTCCTCGTCTACACTTCAAATGAATGTAAATGCGACACTTCCTTGCTAGGAAATAGCGTCTGCAGATGTCTAGGTATCGTAGCAATAGTGTTCTAATGCTTCTTAAAACGCGATATCGCATCTCATTTCTATGTTTCATGGTAAGATATAATATGATTTGCGAAGTGTTATGTATTCCTCGTCTACACTTCAAATGAAAGAAAATGCGACACATCCTTGGTAGGAAATAGCGTCTGCAGATGTCTAGGTATCGTAGCAATAGAGTTCTAATGCTTCTTAAAACGCGATATCGCATCTCATTTCTATGTTTCATGGAAAGATATTATATAATTTGAGGAGTGTTATGTATTCCTCGCCTACACTTGAAATGAATGTAAATGCGACACTTCCTTGCTAGGAAATAGCGTTTGCAGATATCTGCCTATCGTAGCAATAGAGTTCTAATGCTTCCTAGAACGCGATAGCGCATCTCATTTCTATGTTCCATGGTAAGATATAATATGATTTGCGAAGTGTTATGTATTCCTCGTCTACACTTCAAATGAATGTAAATGCGACACTTCCTTGCAAGGAAATAGCGTTTGCAGATGTCTACCTATCGTAGCAGTAGAGTTCTAATGCTTATTAAAACGCGATATCGCATCTCATTTCTATGTTTCATGGAAAGATATTATATAATTTGAGGAGTGTTATGTATTCCTCGCCTACACTTGAAATGAATGTAAATGCGACACTTCCCTGCTAGGAAATAGCGTCTGCAGATGTCTAGGTATCGTAGCAGTAGAGTTCTAATGCTTCTTAAAACGCGATATCGCATCTCATTTCTATGTTTCATGGTAAGATATAATATGATTTGCGAAGTGCTATGTGTTCCTCGTCTACACTTCAAATGAATGTAAATGCGACACTTTCTTGCAAGGAAATAGCGTTTGCAGATGTCTACGTATCGTAGCAATGGAGTTCTTATGATTCTTAAAACGCGATATCGCATCTCAATTCTATGTTTCATGGTAAGTTATAATATGATTTGCGAAGTGTTATGTATTCCTCGTCTACACTTCAAATGAATGTAAATGCGACTCTTCCTTGCAAGGAAATAGCGTTTGCAGAAGTCTACGTATCGTAGCAATAGATTTCTAATGCTTCTTAAAACGCGATATCGCATCTCATTTCTATGTTTCATTGTAAGATATAATATGATTTTCGAAGTGTCATGTATACCTCGTCTACACTTCAAATGAATGTAAATGCGACACTACCTTGCAAGGAAATAGCGTTTGCAGATGGCCACGTATCGTAGCATTAGAGTTCTTATGATTCTTAAAACGCGATATCGCATCTCATTTCTATGTTTCATGGTAAGATATAATATGATTTGCGAAGTGTTATGTATTCCTCGCCTACGCTTCAAATGAATGTAAATGCGACACTTCCTCGCTAGGAAATAGCGTTTGCAGATGTCTACGTATCGTAGCAATAGAGTTCTAATGCTTCATTTCTATGTTTCAAGGTAAGATATAATATGATTTGCGAAGTGTTATGTATTCCTCGTCTACACTCCAAATGAATGTAAATGCGACACTACCTTGCAAGGAAATAGCGTTTGCAGAAGTCTACGTATCGTAGCAATAGTGTACTAATGCTTCTTAAAACGCGATATCGCATCTCATTTCCATGTTTCATGGTAAGATATAATATGATTTGCGAAGTGTTATGTACTCCTCGTCTACACTTCAAATGAATGTAAATGCGACACTTCCTTGAATGGAAATAGCATCTGCAGATGTCTAGGTATCGTAGCGATAGGGTTCTAATGCTTTTCAAAGCACAATATCGCATCTCATTTCTATGTTTCATGGTAAGATATAATATGATTTGCGAAGTGTGATGTATTCCTCGTCTACACTTCAAATGAGTGTAAATGCGACACTTCCTTGCAAGGAAATAGCGTTTGCAGATGTCTACCTATCGTAGCAGTAGAGTTCTAATGCTTATTAAAACGCGATATCGCATTTCATTTCTATGTTTCATGGTAAGATATAATATGATTTGCGAAGTGTTATGTATTCCTCGTCTACACTTCAAATGAATGTAAATGCGACACTTCCTTGGAAAGAAATAGCGTTTGCAGATGTCTACGTATCGTAGCAATAGATTTCTAATGCTTGTTAAAACGCGATACCGCATCTCATTTCTATGTTTCATGGTAAGATATAATATGATTTGCGAAGTGTCACGTATTCCTCGTCTACACTTCAAATTAATGTAAATGCGACACTTCCTAGCTAGGAAATAGCGTCTGCAGATGTCTAGGTATCGTAGCAATAGAGTTCAAATGCTTCTTAAAACGAGATATATCATCTCATATCTATGTTTCATGATAAGATATAATATTCATTGCGAAGTGTTATGCATTCCGCCCCTACGATTCAAATGAATGTAAATGCGACACTTCCTTGCAAGGAAATAGCGTTTGCAGATGTCTACGTATCGTAGCAATAGAGTTCTTATGATTCTTAAAACGCGATATCGCATCTCATTTCTATGTTTCATGGTAAGATATAATATGATTTGCGAAGTGTTATGTATTCCTCGTCTACACTTCAAATGAATGTGAATGCGACACTTCTTCGCTAGGAAATAGCGTTTGCAGATGTCTAGGTATCGTAGCAATAGAGTCCAAATGCTTCTTAAAGCGAGATATTGCATCTCATATCTATGTTTCATGATAAGAAATAATATTCATTGCGAAGTGTTATGCATTCCTCGTATACGATTCAAATGAATGTAAATGCGTCACTTCCTTGCAAGGAAATAGCGTTTGCAGATTTCCAGGTTTCGCAGCAATAGGATTCTAATGCTTCTTAAAACGCGATATCGCATCTCATTTCTATGTTTCGTGGTAAGATATAATATGAATTGCGAAGTGTTATGTATTCCTCGTCTACACTTCAAATGAATGTAAATGCGACACTTCCTTGCTAGGAAATAGCGTCTGCAGATATCTAGGTATCGTAGCGATAGAGTTCTAATGCTTCTTAAACCGCGATATAGCACGTCATTTCTATGTTTCATGGTAAGATATAAAATGATTTGCGAAGTGTTATGTATTCCTCGTCTACACTTCAAATGAATGTAAATGCGACACTTCCTTGCAAAGAAATAGCGTTTGCAGATGTCTACGAATCGTAGCAATAGAGTTCTTATGATTCTTAAAACGCGATGTCGCATCTCATTTCTATGTTTCATGGTAAGATATAATATGATTTGCGAAGTGTTATGTACTCCTCGTCTACACTTCAAATGAATGTAAATGCGACACTTCCTTGAAAGGAAATAGCGTCTGCAGATATCTAGGTATCGTAGCGATAGGGTTCTATTGCTTCTCAAAACACAATATCTTATCTCATTTCTATGTTTCATGGTAAGATATAATATGATTTGCGAAGTGTTATGTATTCCTCGTCTACACTTCAAATGAATGTAAATGCGACACTTCCATGCTAGGAAATAGCGTCTGCACATGTCTAGGTATCGTAGCGATAGAGTTCTAATGCTTCTTAAAACGCGATATCGCACCTCATTTCTATGTTTCATGGTAAGATATAATATGACTTGCGAAGTGCTATGTATTCTTCGTATACACTTCAAATGAATGTAAATGCGACACTTCCTAGCAAGGAAGTAGCGTTTGCAGATGTCTACGTATCGTAGCAATAGTGTTCTAATGCTTCTTAGAACGCGATATCGCATCTCATTTCCATGTTTCATGATAAGATATAATATGATTTGCGATGTGTTATGTACTCCTCGTCTACACTTCAAATGAATGTAAATGCGACACTTCCTTGAATGGAAATAGCATCTGCAGATGTCTAGGTATCGTAGCGATAGGGTTCTAATGCTTTTCAAAGCACAATATCGCATCTCATTTCTATGTTTCATGGTAAGATATAATATGATTTGCGAAGTGTGATGTATTCCTCGTCTACACTTCAAATGAATGTAAATGCGACACTTCCTTGCAAGGAAATAGCGTTTGCAGATGTCTACCTATCGTAGCAGTAGAGTTCTAATGCTTATTAAAACGCGATATCGCATTTCATTTCTATGTTTCATGGTAAGATATAATATGATTTGCGAAGTGTTATGTATTCCTCGTCTACACTTCAAATGAATGTAAATGCGACACTTCCTTGGAAAGAAATAGCGTTTGCAGATGTCTAC
The DNA here is from genome assembly GCF_050948175.1 of Xylocopa sonorina. Lineage (NCBI taxonomy): Eukaryota > Metazoa > Arthropoda > Insecta > Hymenoptera > Apidae > Xylocopa > Xylocopa sonorina. The sequence continues at coordinate 1,033,036 of NW_027490122.1, forward strand.
GTATCGTAGCAATCGATTTCTAATGCTTGTTAAAACGCGATACGGCATCTCATTTCTATGTTTCATGGTAAGATATAATATGATTTGCGAAGTGTCACGTATTCCTCGTCTACACTTCAAATTAATGTAAATGCGACACTTCCTTGCAAGGAAATAGCGTTTGCAGATGTCTACCTATCGTAGCAATAGAGTCCAAATGCTTCTTAAAGCGAGATATTGCATCTCATATCTATGTTTTCATGATAAGAAATAATATTCATTGCGAAGTGTTATGCATTCCTCGTATACGATTCAAATGAATGTAAATGCGACACTTTCTTGCAAGGAAATAGCGTTTGCAGATGTCTACGTATCGTAGCAATAGAGTTCTAATGCTTCTTAAAACGCGATATCGCATCTCATTTCTATGTTTCATGGTAAGATATAATATGATTTGCGAAATGTCATGTATTCCTTGTCTACACTTCAAATGAATGTAAATGCCACACTTCATTGCTAGGAAATAGCGTCTGCAGATGTCTAGGTATCGTAGCAATAGAGTTCAAATGCTTCTTAAAACGATATGTTGCATCTCATATCTATGTTTAATGATAAGATATAATATTCATTGCGAAGTGTTATGCATTCCTCGTCTACGATTCAAATGAATGTAAATGCGACACTACCTTGCAAGGAAATAGCGTTTGCAGATGGCTACGTACCGTAGCATTAGAGTTCTTATGATTCTTAAAACGCGATATCGCATCTCATTTCTATGTTTCATGGTAAGATATAATATGATTTGCGAAGTGTTATGTATTCCTCGTCTACACTTCAAATGAATGTGAATGCGACACTTCTTCGCTAGGAAATAGCGTTTGCAGATGTCTAGGTATCGTAGCAATAGAGTCCAAATGCTTCTTAAAGCGAGATATTGCATCTCATATCTATGTTTCATGATAAGAAATAATATTCATTGCGAAGTGTTATGCATTCCTCGTATACGATTCAAATGAATGTAAATGCGTCACTTCCTTGCAAGGAAATAGCGTTTGCAGATTTCCAGGTTTCGCAGCAATAGGATTCTAATGCTTCTTAAAACGCGATATCGCATCTCATTTCTATGTTTCGTGGTAAGATATAATATGAATTGCGAAGTGTTATGTATTCCTCGTCTACACTTCAAATGAATGTAAATGCGACACTTCCTTGCTAGGAAATAGCGTCTGCAGATATCTAGGTATCGTAGCGATAGAGTTCTAATGCTTCTTAAACCGCGATATAGCACGTCATTTCTATGTTTCATGGTAAGATATAAAATGATTTGCGAAGTGTTATGTATTCCTCGTCTACACTTCAAATGAATGTAAATGCGACACTTCCTTGCAAAGAAATAGCGTTTGCAGATGTCTACGAATCGTAGCAATAGAGTTCTTATGATTCTTAAAACGCGATGTCGCATCTCATTTCTATGTTTCATGGTAAGATATAATATGATTTGCGAAGTGTTATGTACTCCTCGTCTACACTTCAAATGAATGTAAATGCGACACTTCCTTGAAAGGAAATAGCGTCTGCAGATATCTAGGTATCGTAGCGATAGGGTTCTATTGCTTCTCAAAACACAATATCTTATCTCATTTCTATGTTTCATGGTAAGATATAATATGATTTGCGAAGTGTTATGTATTCCTCGTCTACACTTCAAATGAATGTAAATGCGACACTTCCATGCTAGGAAATAGCGTCTGCACATGTCTAGGTATCGTAGCGATAGAGTTCTAATGCTTCTTAAAACGCGATATCGCACCTCATTTCTATGTTTCATGGTAAGATATAATATGACTTGCGAAGTGCTATGTATTCTTCGTATACACTTCAAATGAATGTAAATGCGACACTTCCTAGCAAGGAAGTAGCGTTTGCAGATGTCTACGTATCGTAGCAATAGTGTTCTAATGCTTCTTAGAACGCGATATCGCATCTCATTTCCATGTTTCATGATAAGATATAATATGATTTGCGAAGTGTTATGTACTCCTCGTCTACACTTCAAATGAATGTAAATGCGACACTTCCTTGAATGGAAATAGCATCTGCAGATGTCTAGGTATCGTAGCGATAGGGTTCTAATGCTTTTCAAAGCACAATATCGCATCTCATTTCTATGTTTCATGGTAAGATATAATATGATTTGCGAAGTGTGATGTATTCCTCGTCTACACTTCAAATGAATGTAAATGCGACACTTCCTTGCAAGGAAATAGCGTTTGCAGATGTCTACCTATCGTAGCAGTAGAGTTCTAATGCTTATTAAAACGCGATATCGCATTTCATTTCTATGTTTCATGGTAAGATATAATATGATTTGCGAAGTGTTATGTATTCCTCGTCTACACTTCAAATGAATGTAAATGCGACACTTCCTTGGAAAGAAATAGCGTTTGCAGATGTCTACGTATCGTAGCAATCGATTTCTAATGCTTGTTAAAACGCGATACCGCATCTCATTTCTATGTTTCATGGTAAGATATAATATGATTTGCGAAGTGTCACGTATTCCTCGTCTACACTTCAAATTAATGTAAATGCGACACTTCCTTGCAAGGAAATAGCGTTTGCAGATGTCTACCTATCGTAGCAATAGAGTCCAAATGCTTCTTAAAGCGAGATATTGCATCTCATATCTATGTTTCATGATAAGAAATAATATTCATTGCGAAGTGTTATGCATTCCTCGTATACGATTCAAATGAATGTAAATGCGACACTTTCTTGCAAGGAAATAGCGTTTGCAGATGTCTACGTATCGTAGCAATAGAGTTCTAATGCTTCTTAAAACGCGATATCGCATCTCATTTCTATGTTTCATGGTAATATATAATATGATTTGCGAAATGTCATGTATTCCTTGTCTACACTTCAAATGAATGTAAATGCCACACTTCATTGCTAGGAAATAGCGTCTGCAGATGTCTAGGTATCGTAGCAATAGAGTTCAAATGCTTCTTAAAACGATATGTTGCATCTCATATCTATGTTTAATGATAAGATATAATATTCATTGCGAAGTGTTATGCATTCCTCGTCTACGATTCAAATGAATGTAAATGCGACACTACCTTGCAAGGAAATAGCGTTTGCAGATGGCTACGTACCGTAGCATTAGAGTTCTTATGATTCTTAAAACGCGATATCGCATCTCATTTCTATGTTTCATGGTAAGATATAATATGATTTGCGAAGTGTTATGTACTCCTCGTCTACACTTCAAATGAATGTAAATGCGACACTTCCTTGAATGGAAATAGCATCTGCAGATGTCTAGGTATCGTAGCGATAGGGTTCTAATGCTTTTCAAAGCACAATATCGCATCTCATTTCTATGTTTCATGGTAAGATATAATATGATTTGCGAAGTGTGATGTATTCCTCGTCTACACTTCAAATGAATGTAAATGCGACACTTCCTTGCAAGGAAATAGCGTTTGCAGATGTCTACCTATCGTAGCAGTAGAGTTCTAATGCTTATTAAAACGCGATATCGCATTTCATTTCTATGTTTCATGGTAAGATATAATATGATTTGCGAAGTGTTATGTATTCCTCGTCTACACTTCAAATGAATGTAAATGCGACACTTCCTTGCAAGGAAAGAGCGTTTGCAGATGTCTACCTATAGTAGCAATAGAATTCTTATGCTTCTTAAAACGCGATATCGCATCACATTTCTATGCTTCATGGTAAGATATAATATGATTTGCGATGTGTTATGTATTCCTCGTCCACACTTCAAATGAATGTAAATGCGACACTTCCTTGCAAGGAAATAGCGTTTGCAGATGTCTACGTATCGTAGGAAAGGAGTTCTTATGATTCTTAAAACGCGATATCGCATCTCATTTCTATGTTTCATGGTAAGATATAATATGACTTGCGAAGTGTTATGTATTCTTCGTATACACTTCAAATGAATGTAAATGCGACACTTCCTTGAATGGAAATAGCATCTGCAGATGTCTACCTATCGTAGCAGTAGAGTTCTAATGCTTATTAAAACACGATATCGCATTTCATTTCTATGTTTCATGGTAAGATATAATATGATTTGCGAAGTGTTATGTATTCCTCGTCTACACTTCAAATGAATGTAAATGCGACACTTCCTTGCAAGGAAATAGCGTTTGCAGATGTCTACCTATCGTAGCAGTAGAGTTCTAATGCTTATTAAAACGCGATATCGCATCTCATTTCTATGTTTCATGGAAAGATATTGTATAATTTGAGGAGTGTTATGTATTCCTCGCCTACACTTCAAATGAATGTAAATGCGACGCTTCCTTGCAAGGAAATAGCGTTTGCAGATGTCTACGTATCGTAGCTATGGAGTTCTTATGATTCTTAAAACGCGATATCGCATCTCAATTCTATGTTCCATGATGAGATATAATATTAATTGCGAAGTGTTATGCATTCCTCGTCTACGATTCAAATGAATGTAAATGCGTCACTTCCTTGCAAGGAAATAGCGTTTGCAGATTTCCAGGTTTCGCAGCAATAGGATTCTAATGCTTCTTAAAACGCGATATGGCACCTCATTTCTATGTTTCGTGGTAAGATATAATATGAATTGCGAAGTGTTATGTATTCCTCGTCTACACTTCAAATGAATGTAAATGCGACACTTCCTTGCAAGGAAATAGCGTTTGCAGATGTCTACCTATCGTAGCAGTAGAGTTCTAATGCTTATTAAAACGCGATATCGCATTTCATTTCTATGTTTCATGGTAAGCTATAATATGATTTGCGAAGTGTTATGTATTCCTCGTCTACACTTCAAATGAATGTAAATGCGACACTTCCTTGCAAGGAAATAGCGTTTGCAGATGTCTACGAATCGTAGCAATAGAGTTCTTATGATTCTTAAAACGCGATATCGCATCTCATTTCTATGTTTCACGGAAAGATATTATATAATTTGAGGAGTGTTATGTATTCCTCGCCTACACTTCAAGTGAATGTAAATGCGACCCTTCCTTGCAAGGAAATAGCGTTTGCAGATGTCTACGTATCGTAGCAATGGAGTTCTTATGATTCTTAAAACGCGATATCGCATCTCAATTCTATGTTCCATGATGAGATATAATATTAATTGCGAAGTGTTATGCATTCCTCGTCTACGATTCAAATGAATGTAAATGCGTCACTTCCTTGCAAGGAAATAGCGTTTGCAGATTTCCAGGTATCGCAGCAATAGGGTTCTAATGCTTCTTAAAACGCGATATCGCATCTCATTTCTATGTTTCATGGTAAGATATAATATGATTTGCGAAGTGTTATGTATTCCTCGTCTACGCTTCAAATTAATGTAAATCCGACACTTCCTCGCTAGGAAATAGCGTTTGCGGATGTCTACGTATCGTAGCAATAGAGTTCTAATGCTTCATTTCTATGTTTCATGGTAAGATATAATATGATTTGCGAAGTGCTATGTATTCCTCGTCTACACTTCAAATGAATGTAAATGCGACACTTCCATGCAAGGAAATTGCGTTTGCAGATGTCTACCTATAGTAGCAATAGAGTTCTAATGCTTCTTAAAACGCGATATCGCATCTCATTTCTATGCTTCATGGTAAGATATAATATGATTTGCGAAGTGTTATGTATTCCTCGTCCACACTTCAAATGAATGTAAATGCGACACTTCCTTGCAAGGAAATAGCATTTGCAGATGTCTACGTACCGTAGGAAAGGAGTTCTTATGATTCTTAAAACGCGATATCGATCTCAATTCTATGTTTCATGGTAAGATATAATATGATTTGCGAAGTGTTATGTATTCCTCGTCTACACTTCAAATGAATGTAAATGCGACACATCCTTGCAAGGAAATAGCGTCTGCAGATGTCTAGGTATCGTAGCGATAGAGTTCTTATGCTTCTTAAAACGCGATATCGCATCTCATTTCTATGCTTCATGGTAAGATATAATATGATTTGCGAAGTGTTATGTATTCCTCGTCCACACTTCAAATGAATGTAAATGCGACACTTCCTTGCAAGGAAATAGCGTTTGCAGATGTCTACGTATCGTAGGAAAGGAGTTCTTATGATTCTTAAAACGCGATATCGCATCTCATTTCTATGTTTCATGGTAAGATATAATATGATTTGCGAAGTGTTATGTATTCCTCGCCTACGCTTCAAATGAATGTAAATGCGACACTTCCTCGCTAGGAAATAGCGTTTGCAAATGTCTACGTATCGTAGCAATAGAGTTCTAATGCTTCATTTCTATGTTTCATGGTAAGATATAATATGATTTGCGAAGTGTTATGTATTCCTCGTCTACACTTCAAATGAATGTAAATGCGACACTTCCTTGCAAGGAAAGAGCGTTTGCAGATGTCTACCTATAGTAGCAATAGAATTCTTATGCTTCTTAAAACGCGATATCGCATCTCATTTCTATGCTTCATGGTAAGATATAATATGATTTGCGATGTGTTATGTATTCCACGTCCACACTTCAAATGAATGTAAATGCGACACTTCCTTGCAAGGAAATAGCGTTTGCAGATGTCTACGTATCGTAGGAAAGGAGTTCTTATGATTCTTAAAACGCGATATCGCATCTCATTTCTATGTTTCATGGTAAGATATAATATGACTTGCGAAGTGTTATGTATTCTTCGTATACACTTCAAATGAATGTAAATGCGACACTTCCTAGCAAGGAAATAGCGTTTGCAGATGTCTACGTATCGTAGCAATAGTGTTCTAATGCTTCTTAAAACGCGATATCGCATCTCATTTCCATGTTTCATGGTAAGGTATAATATGATTTGCGAAGTGTTTATGTACTCCTCGTCTACACTTCAAATGAATGTAAATGCGACACTTCCTTGAATGGAAATAGCATCTGCAGATGTCTACCTATCGTAGCAGTAGAGTTCTAATGCTTATTAAAACACGATATCGCATTTCATTTCTATGTTTCATGGTAAGATATAATATGATTTGCGAAGTGTTATGTATTCCTCGTCTACACTTCAAATGAATGTAAATGCGACACTTCCTTGCAAGGAAAATAGCGTTTGCAGATGTCTACCTATCGTAGCAGTAGAGTTCTAATGCTTATTTAAAACGCGATATCGCATCTCATTTCTATGTTTCATGGAAAGATATTGTATAATTTGAGGAGTGTTATGTATTCCTCGCCTACACTTCAAATGAATGTAAATGCGACGCTTCCTTGCAAGGAAATAGCGTTTGCAGATGTCTACGTATCGTAGCTATGGAGTTCTTATGATTCTTAAAACGCGATATCGCATCTCAATTCTATGTTCCATGATGAGATATAATATTAATTGCGAAGTGTTATGCATTCCTCGTCTACGATTCAAATGAATGTAAATTGCGTCACTTCCTTGCAAGGAAATAGCGTTTGCAGATTTCCAGGTTTCGCAGCAATAGGATTCTAATGCTTCTTAAAACGCGATATGGCACCTCATTTCTATGTTTCGTGGTAAGATATAATATGAATTGCGAAGTGTTATGTATTCCTCGTCTACACTTCAAATGAATGTAAATGCGACACTTCCTTGCTAGGAAATAGCGTCTGCAGATATCTAGGTATCGTAGCGATAGAGTTCTAATGCTTCTTAAAACGCGATATAGCCCCTCATTTCTATGTTTCATGGTAAGATATAGTATGATTTGCGAAGTGTTATGTATTCCTCGTCTACACTTCGAATGAATGTAAATGCGACACTTCCTTGCAAAGAAATAGCGTTTGCAGATGTCTACGAATCGTAGCAATAGAGTTCTTATGATTCTTAAAACGCGATATCGCATCTCATTTCTATGTTTCATGGTAAGATATAATATGATTTGCGAAGTGTCATGTATTCCTCGTCTACACTTCAAATGAATGTAAAGTGCGAGACTTCCTCGCTAGGAAATAGCGTTTGCAGATGTCTATGTATCGTAGCAATAGCTTTCTAATGCTTCTTAAAACGCGATATCGCATCTCATTTCTATGTTTCATGGTAAGATATAATATTCATTGCGAAGTGTTATGCATTCCTCGTCTACGATTCAAATGAAAGTAAATGCGACACTTCCTTGTAAGGAAATAGCGTTTGCAGATGTCTACGTATCGTAGCAATGGAGTTCTTATGATTCTTAAAACGCGATATCGCATCTCAATTCTATGTTCCATGATGAGATATAATATTAATTGCGAAGTGTTATGCATTCCTCGTCTACGATTCAAATGAATGTAAATGCGTCACTTCCTTGCAAGGAAATAGCGTTTGCAGATTTCCAGGTATCGCAGCAATAGGGTTCTAATGCTTCTTAAAACGCGATATCGCATCTCATTTCTATGTTTCGTGGTAAGATATAATATGATTTGCGAAGTGTTATGTATTCCTCGTCTACACTTCAAATGAATGTAAATGCGACACTTCCTTGCTAGGAAATAGCGTCTGCAGATATCTAGGTATCGTAGCGATAGAGTTCTAATGGTTCTTAAAACGCGATATCGCACCTCATTTCTATGTTTCATGGTAAGATATAATATGATTTGCGAAGTGTTATGTATTCCTCGTCTACACTTCAAATGAATGTAAATGCGACACTTCCTTGCAAAGAAATAGCGTTTGCAGATGTCTACGTATCGTAGCAATAGAGTTCTTATGATTCTTAAAACGCGATGTCGCATCTCATTTCTATATTTCATGGTAAGATATAATATGATTTGTGAAGTGTTATGTATTCCTCGTCTACACTTCAAATGAATGTAAATGCGACACTTCTTTGCAAAGAAATAGCCTTTGCAGATGTCTACGAATCGTAGCAATAGAGTTCTTATGATTCTTAAAACGCGATATCGCATCTCATTTCTATGTTTCATGGTAAGATATAATATGATTTGCGAAGTGTCATGTATTCCTTGTCTACACTTCAAATGAATGTAAATGCCACACTTCATTGCTAGGAAATAGCGTCAGCAGATGTCTAGGTATCGTAGCAATAGAGTTCAAATGCTTCTTAAAACGATATATTGCATCTCATATCTATGTTTAATGATAAGATATAATATTCATTGCGAAGTGTTATGCATTCCTCGTCTACGATTCAAATGAATGTAAATGCGACACTACCTTGCAAGGAAATAGCGTTTGCAGATGGCTACGTATCGTAGCATTAGAGTTCTTATGATCCTTAAAACGCGATATCGCATCTCATTTCTATGTTTCATGGTAAGATATAATATGATTTGCGAAGTGTTATGTATTCCTCGTCTACGCTTCAAATTAATGTAAATGCGACACTTCCTCGCTAGGAAATAGCGTTTGCGGATGTCTACGTATCGTAGCAATAGAGTTCTAATGCTTCATTTCTATGTTTCATGGTAAGATATAATATGATTTGTGAAGTGTTATGTATTCCTCGTCTACACTTCAAATGAATGTAAATGCGACACTTCCTTGCAAGGAAATTGCGTTTGCAGATGTCTGCCAATAGTAGCAATAGAGTTCTAATGCTTCTTAAAACGCGATATCGCATCTCATTTCTATGCTTCATGGTAAGATATAATATGATTTGCGAAGTGTTATGTATTCCTCGTCCACGCTTCAAATGAATGTAAATGCGACACTTCCTTGCAAGGAAATAGCGTTTGCAGATGTCTACGTACCGTAGGAAAGGAGTTCTTATGATTCTTAAAACGCGATATCGATCTCAATTCTATGTTTCATGGTAAGATATAATATGATTTGCGAAGTGTTATGTACTCCTCGTCTACACTTCAAATGAATGTAAATGCGACACTTCCTTGAAAGGAAGTAGCGTCTGCAGATGTCTAGGTATCGTAGCGATAGAGTTCTAATGCTTCTTAAAACGCGATATCGCATCTCATTTCTATGTTTCATGGTAAGATATGATATGATTTGCGAAGTGTGACGTATTCCTCGTCTACACTTCAGATGAATGTAAATGCGACACTTTCTTGCAAGGAAATAGCGTTTGCAGATGTCTACCTATCGTAGCAGTAGAGTTCTAATGCTTATTACAACGCGATATCGCATCTCATTTCTATGTTTCATGGAAAGATATTATATAATTTGAGGAGTGTTATGTATTCCTCGCCCACACTTCAAATGAATGTAAATGCGACGCTTCCTTGCAAGGAAATAGCGTTTGCAGATGTCTACGTATCGTAGCAATGGAGTTCTTATGATTCTTAAAACGCGATATCGCATCTCAATTCTATGTTTCATGGTAAGATATAATATGATTTGCGAAGTGTTATGTATTCCTCGTCTACACTTCAAATGAATGTGAATGCGACTCTTCCTTGCAAGGAAATAGCGTTTGCAGAAGTCTACGTATCGTAGCAATAGATTTCTAATGCTTCTTAAAACGCGATATGGCATCTCATTTCTATGTTTCATTGTAAGATATAATATGATTTTCGATGTGTCATGTATACCTCGTCAACACTTCAAATGAATGTAAATGCGACACTTCCTTGCTAGGAAATAACGTCTGCAGATGTCTAAGTATCGTAGCAATAGTGTTCTAATGCTCCTTATAACGCGATATCGCAACTCATTTCTATGTTTCATGGTAAGATATAATATGATTTGCGAAGTGTTATGTATTCCTCGTCTACACTTCAAATGAATGTAAATGCGACACTTCATTGCTAGGAAATAGCGTCTGCAGATGTCTAGGTATCGTAGCAATAGAGTTCAAATGCTTCTTAAAACGATATATTGCATCTCATATCTATGTTTAATGATAAGATATAATATTCATTGCGAAGTGTTATGCATTCCTAGTATACGATTCAAATGAATGTAAATGCGACACTTTCTTGCAAGGAAATTGCGTTTGCAGATGTCTACGCATCGTAGCAATAGAGTTCTTGTGATTCATAAAACGCGATATCGCATCTCATTTCTATGTTTCATGGTAAGATATAATATGGTTTGCGAAGTGTTATGTACTCCTCGTCTACACTTCAAATGAATGTAAATGCGACACTTCATTGCTAGGAAATAGCGTCTGCAGATGTCTAGGTATCGTAGCAATAGAGTTCAAATGCTTCTTAAAACGATATATTGCATCTCATATCTATGTTTAATGATAAGATATAATATTCATTGCGAAGTGTTATGCATTCCTCGTCTACGATTCAAATGAATGTAAATGCGACACTACATTGCAAGGAAATAGCGTTTGCAGATGGCTACGTATCGTAGCATTAGATTTCTTATGATTCTTAAAACGCGATATCGCATCTCATTTCTATGTTTCATGGTAAGATATAATATGATTTGCGAAGTGTTATGTATTCCTCGTCTACGCTTCAAATTAATGTAAATGCGACACTTCCTCGCTAGGAAATAGCGTTTGCGGATGTCTACGTATCGTAGCAATAGAGTTCTAATGCTTCATTTCTATGTTTCATGGTAAGATATAATATGATTTGCGTAGTGTTATGTATTCCTCGTCTACACTTCAAATGAATGTAAATGCGACACTTCCTTGCAAGAAAATTGCGTTTGCAGATGTCTACCTATAGTAGCAATAGAGTTCTAATGCTTCTTAAAACGCGATATCGCATTTCATTTCTATGCTTCATGGTAAGATATAATATGATTTGCGAAGTGTTATGTATTCCTCGTCTACGCTTCAAATTAATGTAAATGCGACACTTCCTCGCTAGGAAATAGCGTTTGCGGATGTCTACGTATCGTAGCAATAGAGTTCTAATGCTTCTTAAAACGCGATATCGCATCTCATTTCTATGCTTCATGGTAAGATATAATATGATTTGCGAAGTGTTATGTATTCCTCGTCCACACTTCAAATGAATGTAAATGCGACACTTCCTTGCAAGGAAATAGCGTTTGCAGAAGTCTACGTATCGTAGCAATAGATTTCTAATGCTTCTTAAAACGCGATATGGCATCTCATTTCTATGTTTCATTGTAAGATATAATATGATTTTCGATGTGTCATGTATACCTCGTCAACACTTCAAATGAATGTAAATGCGACACTTCCTTGCTAGGAAATAACGTCTGCAGATGTCTAAGTATCGTAGCAATAGTGTTCTAATGCTCCTTATAACGCGATATCGTAACTCATTTCTATGTTTCATGGTAAGATATAATATGATTTGCGAAGTGTTATGTATTCCTCGTCTACACTTCAAATGAATGTAAATGCGACACTTCATTGCTAGGAAATAGCGTCTGCAGATGTCTAGGTATCGTAGCAATAGAGTTCAAATGCTTCTTAAAACGATATATTGCATCTCATATCTATGTTTAATGATAAGATATAATATTCATTGCGAAGTGTTATGCATTCCTAGTATACGATTCAAATGAATGTAAATGCGACACTTTCTTGCAAGGAAATTGCGTTTGCAGATGTCTACGTATCGTAGCAATAGAGTTCTTGTGATTCTTAAAACGCGATATCGCATCTCATTTCTATGTTTCATGGTAAGATATAATATGATTTTCGAAGTGTCATGTATACCTCGTCTACACTTCGAATGAATGTAAATGCGACACTTCCTTGCTAGGAAATAGCGTCTGCAGATGTCTAGGTATCGTAGCAATAGAGTTCTAATGCTTATTAAAACGCGATATCGCATCTCATTTCTATGTTTCATTCTAAGATATAATATGATTTGCGAAGTGTTATGTATTCCTCGCCTACACTTCAAATGAATGTAAATGCGACGCTTCCTTGCAAGGAAATAGCGTTTGCAGATGTCTACGTATCGTAGCATTAGATTTCTTATGATTCTTAAAACGCGATATCGCATCTCATTTCTATGTTTCATGGTAAGATATAATATGATTTGCGAAGTGTTATGTATTCCTCGTCTACGCTTCAAATTAATGTAAATGCGACACTTCCTCGCTAGGAAATAGCGTTTGCGGATGTCTACGTATAGTAGCAATAGAGTTCTAATGCTTCATTTCTATGTTTCATGGTAAGATATAATATGATTTGCGTAGTGTTATGTATTCCTCGTCTACACTTCAAATGAATGTAAATGCGACACTTCCTTGCAAGAAAATTGCGTTTGCAGATGTCTACCTATAGTAGCAATAGAGTTCTAATGCTTCTTAAAACGCGATATCGCATTTCATTTCTATGCTTCATGGTAAGATATAATATGATTTGCGAAGTGTTATGTATTCCTCGTCCACACTTAAATGAATGTAAATGCGACACTTCCTTGCAAGGAAATAGCGTTTGCAGATGTCTACGTGTCGTAGGAAAGGAGTTCTTATGATTCTTAAAACGCGATATCGATCTCAATTCTATGTTTCATGGTAGGATATAATATGATTTGCGAAGTGTTATGTATTCCTCGTCTGCACTTCAAATGAATGTAAATGCGACACATCCTTGCAAGGAAATAGCGTCTGCAGATGTCTAGGTATCGTAGCGATAGGGTTCCTATGATTCTTAAAATGCGATATCGCATCTCATTTCTATGTTTCATGGTAAGATATAATATGACTTGCGAAGTGTTATGTATTCCTCGTCTACGCTTCAAATTAATGTAAATGCGACACTTCCTCGCTAGGAAATAGCGTTTGCGGATGTCTACGTATAGTAGCAATAGAGTTCTAATGCTTCATTTCTATGTTTCATGGTAAGATATAATATGATTTGCGTAGTGTTATGTATTCCTCGACTACACTTCAAATGAATGTAAATGCGACACTTCCTTGCAAGAAAATTGCGTTTGCAGATGTCTACCTATAGTAGCAATAGAGTTCTAATGCTTCTTAAAACGCGATATCGCATTTCATTTCTATGCTTCATGGTAAGATATAATATGATTTGCGAAGTGTTATGTATTCCTCGTCCACACTTAAATGAATGTAAATGCGACACTTTCTTGCAAGGAAATAGCGTTTGCAGATGTCTACGTGTCGTAGGAAAGGAGTTCTTATGATTCTTAAAACGCGATATCGATCTCAATTCTATGTTTCATGGTAGGATATAATATGAATTGCGAAGTGTTATGTATTCCTCGTCTACACTTCAAATGAATGTAAATGCGACACATCCTTGCAAGGAAATAGCGTCTGCAGATGTCTAGGTATCGTAGCGATAGGGTTCCTATGATTCTTAAAATGCGATATCGCATCTCATTTCTATGTTTCATGGTAAGATATAATATGACTTGCGAAGTGTTATGTATTCTTCGTATACACTTCAAATGAATGTAAATGCGACACTTCCTAGCAAGGAAATAGCGTTTGCAGATGTCTACGTGTCGTAGCAATAGTGTTCTAATGCTTCTTAAAACGCGATATCGAATCTCATTTCCATGTTTCATGGTAAGATATAATATGATTTGCGAAGTGTTATGTATTCCTCGTCTACACTTCATATGAATGTTAATGCGACACTTACTTGCAAGGAAAGAGCGTTTGCAGATGTCTAAGTATCGTAGCAATAGAGTTCTTATGATTCTTAAAACGCGAAATCGCATCTCATTTCTATGTTTCATGGTAAGATATAATATGATTTGCGAAGTGTTATGTACTCCTCGTCTACACTTCAAATGAATGTAAATGCGACACTTCCTTGAAAGGAAGTAGCGTCTGCAGATGTCTAGGTATCGTAGCGATAGAGTTCTAATGCTTCTTAAAACGCGATATCGCATCTCATTTCTATGTTTCATGGTAAGATATAATATGATTTGCGAAGTGTGATGTATTCCTCGCCTACAATTCAAATGAATGTAAATGCGACACTTTCTTGCAAGGAAATAGCGTTTGCAGATGTCTACCTATCGTAGCAGTAGAGTTCTAGTGCTTATTAAAACGCGACATCGCATCTCATTTCTATGTTTCATGGAAAGATATTATATATTTTGAGGAGTGTTATGTATTCCTCGCCTACACTTCAAATGAATGTAAATGCGACGCTTCCTTGCAAGGAAATAGCGTTTGCAGATGTCTACGTATCGTAGCAATGGAGTTCTTATGATTCTTAAAACGCGATATCGCATCTCAATTCTATGATTCATGGTAAGATATAATATGATTTGCGAAGTGTTATGTATTCCTCGTCTACACTTCAAATGAATGTGAATGCGACTCTTCCTTGCAAGGAAATAGCGTTTGCAGAAGTCTACGTATCGTAGCAATAGATTTCTAATGCTTCTTAAAACGCGATATGGCATCTCATTTCTATGTTTCATTGTAAGATATAATATGATTTTCGATGTGTCATGTATACCTCTTCAACACTTCAAATGAATGTAAATGCGACACTTCCTTGCTAGGAAATAGCGTCTGCAGATGTCTAGGTGTCGTAGCAATAGTGTTCTAATGCTTCTTGTAACGCGATATCGCAACTCATTTCTATGTTTCATGGTAAGGTATAATATGATTTGCGAAGTGTTATGTATTCCTCGTCTACACTTGAAATGAATGTAAATGCGACACTTCCTTGCTAGGAAATAGCGTCTGCAGATGTCTAGGTATCGTAGCAGTAGAGTTCTAATGCTTCTTAAAACGCGATATCGCATCTCATTTCTATGTTTCATGGAAAGATATTATATAATTTGAGGAGTGTTATGTATTCCTCGCCTACACTTCAAATGAATGTAAATGCGACACTTCCTTGCAAGGAAATAGCGTTTGCAGATGTCTACGTATCGTAGCAATGGAGTTCTTATGATTGTTAAAACGCGATATCGCATCTCAATTCTATGTTTCATGGTAAGATATAATATGATTTGCGAAGTGTTATGTATTCCTCATCTACACTTCAAATGAATGTAAATGCGACTCTTCCTTGCAAGGAAATAGCGTTTGCAGAAGTCTACGTATCGTAGCAATAGATTTCTAATGCTTCTTAAAACGCGATATCGCATCTCATTTCTATGTTTCATTGTAAGATATAATATGATTTTCGAAGTGTCATGTATACCTCGTCTACACTTCGAATGAATGTAAATGCGACACTTCCTTGCTAGGAAATAGCGTCTGCAGATGTCTAGGTATCGTAGCAATAGAGTTCTAATGCTTATTAAAACGCGATATCGCATCTCATTTCTATGTTTCATTCTAAGATATAATATGATTTGCGAAGTGTTATGTATTCCTCGTCTACACTTCAAATGAATGTATATGCGACACTTCCTCGCTAGGAAATAGCGTTTGCAGATGTCTACGTGTCGTAGCAATAGAGATCTAATGCTTCATTTCTATGTTTCATGGAAAGATATAATATGATTTGCGTAGTGTTATGTATTCCTCGTCTACACTTCAAATGAATGTAAATGCGACACTTCCTAGCAAGGAAATATCGTTTGCAGATGTCTACGTATCTTAGCAATAGTGTTCTAATGCTTCTTAAAACGCGATATCGCATCTCATTTCCATGTTTCATGGTAAGATATATTATGATTTGCGAAGTGTTATGTATTCCTCGAGTACACTTCATATGAATGTTAATGCGACACTTCCTTGCAAGGAAAGAGCGTTTGTAGATGTCTAAGTATCGTAGCAATAGAGTTCTTATGATTCTTAAAACGCGAAATCGCATCTCATTTCTATGTTTCATGGTAAGATATAATATGATTTGCGAAGTGTGTGTATTCCACGTCTACACTTCAAATGAATGTAAATGCGACACTTCCTTGCAAAGAAATAGCGTTTGCAGATGTCTACGTATCGTAGCAATAGATTTCAAATGCTTCTTAAAACGCGATATCGCATCTCATATCTATGTTTCATGGTAAGATATAATATGATTTGCGAAGTGTTATGTATTCCTCGTCTACACTTCATATGAATGTAAATGCGGCACTTCCTTGCAAAGAAATAGCGTTTGCAGATGTCTACGTATCGTAGCAATAGATTTCTAATGCTTCTTAAAACGCGATATCACATCTCTTTTCTATGTTTCATGGTAAGATATAATATGATTTGCGAAGTGTTATATATTCCTCGTCTACACTTCAAATGAATGTAAATGCGACACATCCTTGCAAGGAAATAGCGTTTGCAGATGTCTACGTATCGTAGCAATAGGGTTCTTATGATTCTCAAAACGCGATATCGCATCTCACTTCTATGTTTCATGGTAAGATATAATATGATTTGCGAAGTGTTATGTATTCCTCGTCTACACTTCAAATGAATGTAAATGCGAAACTTCCTTGCAAGGAAAGAGCGTTTGCAGATGTCTAAGTATCGTAGCAATAGAGTTCTTATGATTCTTAAAACGCGAAATCGCATCTCATTTCTATGTTTCATTGTAAGATATAATATGATTTTCGAAGTGTCATGTATACCTCGTCTACACTTCAAATGAATGTAAATGCGACACTTCCTTGCTAGGAAATAGCGTCTGCAGATGTCTAGGTATCGCAGCAATAGAGTTCTAATGCTTATTAAAACGCGATATCGCATCTCATTTCTATGTTTCATGGTAAGATATAATATGATTTGCGAAGTGTTATGTATTCCTCGTCTACACTTCAAATGAATGTAAATGCGACACTTCCTCGCTAGGAAATAGCGTTTGCAGATGTCTACGTGTCGTAGCAATAGAGATCTAATGCTTCATTTCTATGATTCATGGTAAGATATAATATGACTTGCGTAGTGTTATGTATTCCTCGTCTACACTTCAAATGAATGTAAATGCGACACTTCCTTGCAAGGAAATAGCGTTTGCAGATGTCTACCTATCGTAGCAGTAGAGTTCTAATGATTATTAGAACGCGATATCGCATCTCATTTCTATGTTTCATGGTAAGATATAATATGATTTGCGAAGTGTTATGTATTCCTCGTCTACACTTCAAATGAATGTAAATGCGACACATCCTTGCAAGGAAATAGCGTCTGCAGATATCTACCTATCGTAGCAATAGTGTTCTAATGCTACTTAAAACGCGATATCGCATCTCATTTCCATGTTTCATGGTAAGATATAATATGATTTGCGATGTGTTATGTATTCCTCGTCTACACATCATATGAATGTAAATGCGACACTTCCTTGCAAGGAAATAGCATTAGCAGATGTCTACCTATCGTAGCAGTAGAGTTCTAATGCTTATTAAAACGCGATATCGCATCTCATTTCTATGTTTCATGGTAAGATATAATATGATTTGCGAAGTGTTATGTATTCCTCGTCTACACTTCAAATGAATGTAAATGCGACACTTCCTCGCTAGGAAATAGCGTTTGCAGATGTCTACGTGTCGTAGCAATAGAGATCTAATGCTTCATTTCTATGTTTCATGGTAAGATATAATATGATTTGCGAAGTGTTATGTATTCCACGTCTACACTTCAAACGAATGTAAATGCGACACTTCCTTGCAAGGAAATAGCGTTTGCAGATGTCTACCTATCGTAGCAGTAGAGTTCTAATGATTATTAGAATGCGATATCGCATCTCATTTCTATGTTTCATGGTAAGATATAATATGATTTGCGAAGTGTTATGTATTCTTCGTCTACACTTCAAATGAATGTAAATGCGACACTTCCTAGCAAGGAAATATCGTTTGCAGATGTCTACGTATCTTAGCAATAGTGTTCTAATGCTTCTTAAAACGCGATATCGCATCTCATTTCCATGTTTCATGGTAAGATATATTATGATTTGCGAAGTGTTATGTATTCCTCGTGTACACTTCATATGAATGTTAATGCGACACTTCCTTGCAAGGAAAGAGCGTTTGTAGATGTCTAAGTATCGTAGCAATAGAGTTCTTATGATTCTTAAAACGCGAAATCGCATCTCATTTCTATGTTTCATGGTAAGATATAATATGATTTGCGAAGTGTGTGTATTCCACGTCTACACTTCAAATGAATGTAAATGCGACACTTCCTTGCAAAGAAATAGCGTTTGCAGATGTCTACGTATCGTAGCAATAGATTTCAAATGCTTCTTAAAACGCGATATCGCATCTCATATCTATGTTTCATGGTAAGATATAATATGATTTGCGAAGTGTTATGTATTCCTCGTCTACACATCATATGAATGTAAATGCGACACTTTCTTGCAAGGAAATAGCGTTTGCAGATGTCTACCTATCGTAGCAGTAGAGTTCTAATGCTTATTATAACGCGATATCGCATCTCATTTCTATGTTTCATGGAAAGATATTATATAATTTGAGGAGTGTTATGTATTCCTCGCCTACACTTCAAATGAATGTAAATGCGACGCTTCCTTGCAAGGAAATAGCGTTTGCAGATGTCTACGTATCGTAGCAATGGAGTTCTTATGATTCTTAAAACGCGATATCGCATCTCATTTCTATGTATCATGGTAAGATATAATATGATTTGCGAAGTGTTATGTATTCCTCGTCTACACTTCAAATGAATGTGAATGCGACTCTTCCTTGCAAGGAAATAGCGTTTGCAGAAGTCTACGTATCGTAGCAATAGATTTCTAATGCTTCTTAAAACGCGATATGGCATCTCATTTCTATGTTTCATTGTAAGATATAATATGATTTTCGATGTGTCATGTATACCTCGTCAACACTTCAAATGAATGTAAATGCGACACTTCCTTGCTAGGAAATAACGTCTGCAGATGTCTAAGTATCGTAGCAATAGTGTTCTAATGCTCCTTATAACGCGATATCGTAACTCATTTCTATGTTTCATGGTAAGATATATTATGATTTGCGAAGTGTTATGTATTCCTCGAGTACACTTCATATGAATGTTAATGCGACACTTCCTTGCAAGGAAAGAGCGTTTGTAGATGTCTAAGTATCGTAGCAATAGAGTTCTTATGATTCTTAAAACGCGAAATCGCATCTCATTTCTATGTTTCATGGTAAGATATAATATGATTTGCGAAGTGTGTGTATTCCACGTCTACACTTCAAATGAATGTAAATGCGACACTTCCTTGCAAAGAAATAGCGTTTGCAGATGTCTACGTATCGTAGCAATAGATTTCAAATGCTTCTTAAAACGCGATATCGCATCTCATATCTATGTTTCATGGTAAGATATAATATGATTTGCGATGTATTCCTCGTCTACACTTCATATGAATGTAAATGCGGCACTTCCTTGCAAAGAAATAGCGTTTGCAGATATCTACGTATCGTAGCAATAGATTTCTAATGCTTCTTAAAACGCGATATCACATCTCATTTCTATGTTTCATGGTAAGATATAATATGATTTGCGAAGTGTTATATATTCCTCGTCTACACTTCAAATGAATGTAAATGCGACACATCCTTGCAAGGAAATAGCGTTTGCAGATGTCTACGTATCGTAGCAATAGGGTTCTTATGATTCTCAAAACGCGATATCGCATCTCACTTCTATGTTTCATGGTAAGATATAATATGATTTGCGAAGTGTTATGTATTCCTCGTCTACACTTCAAATGAATGTAAATGCGAAACTTCCTTGCAAGGAAAGAGCGTTTGCAGATGTCTAAGTATCGTAGCAATAGAGTTCTTATGATTCTTAAAACGCGAAATCGCATCTCATTTCTATGTTTCATTGTAAGATATAATATGATTTTCGAAGTGTCATGTATACCTCGTCTACACTTCAAATGAATGTAAATGCGACACTTCCTTGCTAGGAAATAGCGTCTGCAGATGTCTAGGTATCGTAGCAATAGAGTTCTAATGCTTATTAAAACGCGATATCGCATCTCATTTCTATGTTTCATGGTAAGATATAATATGATTTGCGAAGTGTTATGTATTCCTCGTCTACACTTCAAATGAATGTAAATGCGACACTTCCTCGCTAGGAAATAGCGTTTGCAGATGTCTACGTGTCGTAGCAATAGAGATATAATGCTTCATTTCTATGATTCATGGTAAGATATAATATGACTTGCGTAGTGTTATGTACTCCTCGTCTACACTTCAAATGAATGTAAATGCGACACTTCCTTGCAAGGAAATAGCGTTTGCAGATGTCTACCTATCGTAGCAGTAGAGTTCTAATGATTATTAGAACGCGATATCGCATCTCATTTCTATGTTTCATGGTAAGATATAATATGATTTGCGAAGTGTTATGTATTCCTCGTCTACACTTCAAATGAATGTAAATGCGACACATCCTTGCAAGGAAATAGCGTCTGCAGATATCTACCTATCGTAGCAATAGTGTTCTAATGCTACTTAAAACGCGATATCGCATCTCATTTCCATGTTTCATGGTAAGATATAATATGATTTGCGAAGTGTTATGTATTCCTCGTCTACACATCATATGAATGTAAATGCGACACTTCCTTGCAAGGAAATAGCATTTGCAGATGTCTACCTATCGTAGCAGTAGAGTTCTAATGCTTATTAAAACGCGATATCGCATCTCATTTCTATGTTTCATGGTAAGATATAATATGATTTGCGAAGTGTTATGTATTCCTCGTCTACACTTCAAATGAATGTAAATGCGACACTTCCTCGCTAGGAAATAGCGTTTGCAGATGTCTACGTGTCGTAGCAATAGAGATCTAATGCTTCATTTCTATGTTTCATGGTAAGATATAATATGATTTGCGAAGTGTTATGTATTCCACGTCTACACTTCAAACGAATGTAAATGCGACACTTCCTTGCAAGGAAATAGCGTTTGCAGATGTCTACCTATCGTAGCAGTAGAGTTCTAATGATTATTAGAATGCGATATCGCATCTCATTTCTATGTTTCATGGTAAGATATAATATGATTTGCGAAGTGTTATGTATTCTTCGTCTACACTTCAAATGAATGTAAATGCGACACTTCCTAGCAAGGAAATATCGTTTGCAGATGTCTACGTATCTTAGCAATAGTGTTCTAATGCTTCTTAAAACGCGATATCGCATCTCATTTCCATGTTTCATGGTAAGATATATTATGATTTGCGAAGTGTTATGTATTCCTCGTGTACACTTCATATGAATGTTAATGCGACACTTCCTTGCAAGGAAAGAGCGTTTGTAGATGTCTAAGTATCGTAGCAATAGAGTTCTTATGATTCTTAAAACGCGAAATCGCATCTCATTTCTATGTTTCATGGTAAGATATAATATGATTTGCGAAGTGTGTGTATTCCACGTCTACACTTCAAATGAATGTAAATGCGACACTTCCTTGCAAAGAAATAGCGTTTGCAGATGTCTACGTATCGTAGCAATAGATTTCAAATGCTTCTTAAAACGCGATATCGCATCTCATATCTATGTTTCATGGTAAGATATAATATGATTTGCGAAGTGTTATGTATTCCTCGTCTACACTTCATATGAATGTAAATGCGGCACTTCCTTGCAAAGAAATAGCGTTTGCAGATGTCTACATATCGTAGCAATAGATTTCTAATGCTTCTTAAAACGCGATATCACATCTCATTTCTATGTTTCATGGTAAGATATAATATGATTTGCGAAGTGTTATGTATTCCTCGTCTACACTTCAAATGAATGTAAATGCGACACATCCTTGCAAGGAAATAGCGTTTGCAGATGTCTACGTATCGTAGCAATAGGGTTCTTATGATTCTCAAAACGCGATATCGCATCTCACTTCTATGTTTCATGGTAAGATATAATATGATTTGCGAAGTGTTATGTATTCCTCGTCTACACTTCAAGTGAATGTAAATGCGAAACTTCCTTGCAAGGAAAGAGCGTTTGCAGATGTCTAAGTATCGTAGCAATAGAGTTCTTATGATTCTTAAAACGCGAAATCGCATCTCATTTCTATGTTTCATTGTAAGATATAATATGATTTTCGAAGTGTCATGTATACCTCGTCTACACTTCAAATGAATGTAAATGCGACACTTCCTTGCTAGGAAATAGCGTCTGCAGATGTCTAGGTATCGTAGCAATAGAGTTCTAATGCTTATTAAAACGCGATATCGCATCTCATTTCTATGTTTCATGGTAAGATATAATATGATTTGCGAAGTGTTATGTATTCCTCGTCTACACTTCAAATGAATGTAAATGCGACACTTCCTCGCTAGGAAATAGCGTTTGCAGATGTCTACGTGTCGTAGCAATAGAGATCTAATGCTTCATTTCTATGATTCATGGTAAGATATAATATGACTTGCGTAGTGTTATGTATTCCTCGTCTACACTTCAAATGAATGTAAATGCGACACTTCCTTGCAAGGAAATAGCGTTTGCAGATGTCTACCTATCGTAGCAGTAGAGTTCTAATGATTATTAGAACGCGATATCGCATCTCATTTCTATGTTTCATGGTAAGATATAATATGATTTGCGAAGTGTTATGTATTCTTCGTCTACACTTCAAATGAATGTAAATGCGACACTTCCTAGCAAGGAAATATCGTTTGCAGATGTCTACGTATCTTAGCAATAGTGTTCTAGTGCTTCTTAAAACGCGATATCGCATCTCATTTCCATGTTTCATGGTAAGATATATTATGATTTGCGAAGTGTTATGTATTCCTCGTGTACACTTCATATGAATGTTAATGCGACACTTCCTTGCAAGGAAAGAGCGTTTGCAGATGTCTAAGTATCGTAGCAATAGAGTTCTTATGATTCTTAAAACGCAAAATCGCATCTCATTTCTATGTTTCATGGTAAGATATAATATGATTTGCGAAGTGTTATGTACTCCTCGTCTACACTTCAAATGAATGTAAATGCGACACTTCCTTGGAAGGAAGTAGCGTCTGCAGATGTCTAGGTATCGTAGCAATAGATTTCAAATGTTTCTTAAAACGATATTTTGCATCTCATATATATGTTTAATGATAAGATATAATATTCATTGCGAAGTGTTGTGCATTCCTCGTCTACACTTCAAATGAATGTAAATGCGACACTTCCTTGCAAGGAAATAGCGTTTGCAGATGTCTACGTATCGTAGCAATAGATTTCTAATGCTTCTTAAAACGCGATATCGCATCTCATTTCTATGTTTCATGGTAAGATATAATATGATTTGCGAAGTGTTATGTATTCCTCGTTTACACTTCAAATGAATGTAAATGCGACCCTTACTTGCTAGGAAATAGCGTTTGCAGATTTCTGCGTATCGTAGCTATAGAGTTCTTATGATTCTTAAAACGCGATATCGCATCTCATTTCTATGTTTCATGGTAAGATATAATATGATTTGCGAAGTGTTATGTATTCTTCGTCTACACTTCAAATGAATGTAAATGCGACACTTCCTAGCAAGGAAATAGCGTTTGCAGATGTCTACGTATCGTAGCAATAGTGTTCTAATGCTACTTAAAACGCGATATCGCATCTCATTTCCATGTTTCATGGTAAGATATAATATGATTTGCGAAGTGTTATGTATTCCTCGTCTACACTTCATATGAATGTAAATGCGACACTTCCTTGCAAGGAAATAGCGTTTGCAGATGTCTACCTATCGTAGCAGTAGAGTTCTAATGCTTATTAAAACGCGATATCGCATCTCATTTCCATGTTTCATGGTAAGATATAATATGATTTGCGAAGTGTTATGTATTCCTCGTCTACACTTCATATGAATGTAAATGCGACACTTCCTTGCAAGGAAATAGCGTTTGCAGATGTCTACCTATCGTAGCAGTAGAGTTCTAATGCTTATTAAAACGCGATATCGCATCTCATTTCTATGTTTCATGGTAAGATATAATATGATTTGCGAAGTGTTATGTATTCCTCGTCTACACTTCAAATGAATGTAAATGCGACACTTCCTCGCTAGGAAATAGCGTTTGCAGATGTCTACGTGTCGTAGCAATAGAGATCTAATGCTTCATTTCTATGTTTCATGGTAAGATATAATATGATTTGCGAAGTGTTATGTATTCCACGTCTACACTTCAAATGAATGTAAATGCGACACTTCCTTGCAAGGAAATAGCGTTTGCAGATGTCTACCTATCGTAGCAGTAGAGTTCTAATGCTTATTAAAACGCGATATCGCATCTCATTTCTATGTTTCATGGTAAGATATAATATGATTTGCGAAGTGTTATGTATTCTTCGTCTACACTTCAAATGAATGTAAATGCGACACTTCTCTGCAAGGAAATAGCGTTTGCAGATGTCTACCTGTCGTAGCAGTAGAGTTCTAATGCTTATTAAAACGCGATATCGCATCTCATTTCTATGTTTCAAGGTAAGATATAATATGATTTGCGAAGTGTTATGTATTCTTCGTCTACACTTCAAATGAATGTAAATGTGACACTTCCTAGCAAGGAAATATCGTTTGCAGATGTCTACGTATCTTAGCAATAGTGTTCTAATGCTTCTTAAAACGCGATATCGCATCTCATTTCCATGTTTCATGGTAAGATATAATATGATTTGCGAAGTGTTATGTATTCCTCGTCTACACTTCAAATGAATGTAAATGCGAAACATCCTTGCAAGGAAATAGCGTTTGCAGATGTCTACATATCGTAGCAATAGAGTTCTTATGATTCTCAAAACGCGATATCGCATCTCTCTTCTATGTTTCATGGTAATATATAATATGATTTGCGAAGTGTGTGTATTCCACGTCTACACTTCAAATGAATGTAAATGCGACACTTCCTTGCAAAGAAATAGCGTTTGCAGATGTCTACGTATCGTAGCAATAGTGTTCTTATGATTCTTAAAACGCGATATAGCATCTCATTTCTATGTTTCATGGTAAGATATAATATGATTTGCGAAGTGTTATGTATTCCTCGTCTACACTTCAAATGAATGTGAATGCGACACTTCCTCGCTAGGAAATAGCGTTTGCAGATGTCTACGTATCGTAGCAATAGATTTCTAATGCCTCTTAAAACGCGATATCGCATCTCATTTCTATGTTTCAAGGTAAGATATAATATGATTTGCGAAGAGTTATATATTCCTCGTCTACACTTCAAATGAATGTAAATGCGACACATCCTTGCAAGGAAATAGCGTTTGCAGATGTCTACATATCGTAGCAATAGAGTTCTTATGATTCTCAAAACGCGATATCGCATCTCACTTCTATGTTTCATGGTAAGATATAATATGATTTGCGAAGTGTTATGTATTCCTCGTCTACACTTCAAATGAATGTGAATGCGACACTTCCTCGCTAGAAAATAGCGTTTGAAGATGTCTACGTATTGTAGCAATAGATTTCTAATGCTTTTTAAAACGCGATATCGCATCTCATTTCTATGTTTCATGGTAAGATATAATATGATTTGCGAAGTGCTATGTATTCCTCGTCTACACTTCAAATGAATGTAAATCCGACACTTCCTTGCAAGGAAATAGCGTTTGCAGATGTCTACATATCGTAGCAATAGAGTTCTTATGATTCTCAAAACGCGATATCGCATCTCACTTCTATGTTTCATGGTAAGATATAATATGATTTGCGAAGTGTTATGTATTCCTCGTCTACACTTCAAATGAATGTGAATGCGACACTTCCTCGCTAGAAAATAGCGTTTGAAGATGTCTACGTATTGTAGCAATAGATTTCTAATGCTTTTTAAAACGCGATATCGCATCTCATTTCTATGTTTCATGGTAAGATATAATATGATTTGCGAAGTGCTATGTATTCCTCGTCTACACTTCAAATGAATGTAAATCCGACACTTCCTTGCAAGGAAATAGCGTTTGCAGATGTCCACGTATCGTAGCAAAGGTGTTCTTATGATTCTTAAAACGCGATATCGATCTCAATTCTATGTTTCATGATAAGATATAATATGATTTGCGAAGTGTTATGTATTCCTCGTCTACACTTCAAATGAATGTAAATGCGACACTTCCTTGCAAGGAAATAGCGTTTGCAGATGTCTACGTATCGTAGCAATAGAGTTCTTATGATTCTTAAAACGCGATATCGCATCTCATTTCTATGTTTCATGGTAAGATATAATATGATTTGCGAAGTGTTATGTATTCCTCGTCTACACTTCAAATGAATGTAAATGCGACACATCCTTGCAAGGAAATAGCGTTTGCAGATGTCTACATATCGTAGCAATAGAGTTCTTATGATTCTCAAAACGCGATATCGCATCTCACTTCTATGTTTCATGGTAATATATAGTATGATTTGCGAAGTGTGTGTTTTCCACGTCTACACTTCAAATGAATCTAAATGCGACACTTCCTTGCAAAGAAATAGCGTTTGCAGATGTCTACGTATCGTAGCAATAGAGTTCTTATGATTCTTAAAACGCGATATAGCATCTCATTTCTATGTTTCATGGTAAGATATAATATGATTTGCGAAGTGTTATGTATTCCTCGTCTACACTTCAAATGAATGTGAATGCGACACTTCCTCGCTAGGAAATAGCGTTTGCAGATGTCTACGTATCGTAGCAATAGATTTCTAATGCTTCTTAAAACGCGATATCGCATCTAATTTCTATGTTTCATGGTAAGATATAATATGATTTGCGAAGTGTTATATATTCCTCGTCTACACTTCAAATGAATGTAAATGCGACACATCCTTGCAAGGAAATAGCGTTTGCAGATGTCTACATATCGTAGCAATAGAGTTCTTATGATTCTCAAAACGCGATATCGCATCTCACTTCTATGTTTCATGGTAAGATATAATATGATTTGCGAAGTGTTATGTATTCCTCGTCTACACTTCAAATGAATGTGAATGCGACACTTCCTCGCTAGAAAATAGCGTTTGAAGATGTCTACGTATCGCAGCAATAGATTTCTAATGCTTTTTAAAACGCGATATCGCATCTCATTTCTATGTTTCATGGTAAGATATAATATGATTTGCGAAGTGTTATGTATTCTCCGTCTACACTTCAAATGAATGTAAATGCGACACTTCCTTGCAAGGAAATAGCGTTTGCAGATGTCTACGTATCGTAGCAATAGATTTCTAATGCTTCTTAAAACGCGATATCGCATCTCATTTCTATGTTTCATGGTAAGATATAATATGGTTTGCGAAGTGTTATGTATTCTTCGTTTACACGTCAAATGAATGTAAATGCGACCCTTCCTTGCTAGGAAATAGCGTTTGCAGATTTCTGCGTATCGTAGCTATAGAGTTCTTATGATTCTTAAAACGCGATATCGCATCCCATTTCTATGTTTCATGGTAAGATATAATATGATTTGCGAAGTGTTATGTATTCCACGTCTACACATCAAATGAATGTAAATGCGACACTTCCTTGCAAGGAAATAGCGTTTGCAGATGTCTACCTATCGTAGCAGTAGAGTTCTAATGATTATTAGAATGCGATATCGCATCTCATTTCTATGTTTCATGGTAAGATATAATATGATTTGCGAAGTGTTATGTATTCTTCGTCTACACTTCAAATGAATGTAAATGCGACACTTCCTAGCAAGGAAATATCGTTTGCAGATGTCTACGTATCTTAGCAATAGTGTTCTAATGCTTCTTAAAACGCGATATCGCATCTCATTTCCATGTTTCATGGTAAGATATATTATGATTTGCGAAGTGTTATGTATTCCTCGTGTACACTTCATATGAATGTTAATGCGACACTTCCTTGCAAGGAAAGAGCGTTTGTAGATGTCTAAGTATCGTAGCAATAGGGTTCTTATGATTCTTAAAACGCGAAATCGCATCTCATTTCTATGTTTCATGGTAAGATATAATATGATTTGCGAAGTGTGTGTATTCCACGTCTACACTTCAAATGAATGTAAATGCGACACTTCCTTGCAAAGAAATAGCGTTTGCAGATGTCTACGTATCGTAGCAATAGATTTCAAATGCTTCTTAAAACGCGATATCGCACCTCATATCTATGTTTCATGGTAAGATATAATATGATTTGCGAAGTGTTATGTATTCCTCGTCTACACTTCATATGAATGTAAATGCGGCACTTCCTTGCAAAGAAATAGCGTTTGCAGATGTCTACGTATCGTAGCAATAGATTTCTAATGCTTCTTAAAACGCGATATCACATCTCATTTCTATGTTTCATGGTAAGATATAATATGATTTGCGAAGTGTTATATATTCCTCGTCTACACTTCAAATGAATGTAAATGCGACACATCCTTGCAAGGAAATAGCGTTTGCAGATGTCTACGTATCGTAGCAATAGGGTTCTTATGATTCTCAAAACGCGATATCGCATCTCACTTCTATGTTTCATGGTAAGATATAATATGATTTGCGAAGTGTTATGTATTCCTCGTCTACACTTCAAATGAATGTAAATGCGAAACTTCCTTGCAAGGAAAGAGCGTTTGCAGATGTCTAAGTATCGTAGCAATAGAGTTCTTATGATTCTTAAAACGCGAAATCGCATCTCATTTCTATGTTTCATTGTAAGATATAATATGATTTTCGAAGTGTCATGTATACCTCGTCTACACTTCAAATGAATGTAAATGCGACACTTCCTTGCTAGGAAATAGCGTCTGCAGATGTCTAGGTATCGTAGCAATAGAGTTCTAATGCTTATTAAAACGCGATATCGCATCTCATTTCTATGTTTCATGGTAAGATATAATATGATTTGCGAAGTGTTATGTATTCCTCGTCTACACTTCAAATGAATGTAAATGCGACACTTCCTCGCTAGGAAATAGCGTTTGCAGATGTCTACGTGTCGTAGCAATAGAGATCTAATGCTTCATTTCTATGTTTCATGGTAAGATATAATATGATTTGCGTAGTGTTATGTATTCCTCGTCTACACTTCAAATGAATGTAAATGCGACACTTCCTTGCAAGGAAATAGCGTTTGCAGATGTCTACCTATCGTAGCAGTAGAGTTCTAATGATTATTAGAACGCGATATCGCATCTCATTTCTATGTTTCATGGTAAGATATAATATGATTTGCGAAGTGTTATGTATTCTTCGTCTACACTTCAAATGAATGTAAATGCGACACTTCCTAGCAAGGAAATATCGTTTGCAGATGTCTACGTATCTTAGCAATAGTGTTCTAATGCTTCTTAAAACGCGATATCGCATCTCATTTCCATGTTTCATGGTAAGATATATTATGATTTGCGAAGTGTTATGTACTCCTCGTCTACACTTCAAATGAATGTAAATGCGACACTTCCTTGGAAGGAAGTAGCGTCTGCAGATGTCTAGGTATCGTAGCAATAGATTTCAAATGCTTCTTAAAACGATATATTGCATCTCATATCTATGTTTAATGATAAGATATAATATTCATTGCGAAGTGTTGTGCATTCCTCGTCTACACTTCAAATGAATGTAAATGCGACACTTCCTTGCAAGGAAATAGCGTTTGCAGATGTCTACGTATCGTAGCAATAGATTTCTAATGCTTCTTAAAACGCGATATCGCATCTCATTTCTATGTTTCATGGTAAGATATAATATGATTTGCGAAGTGTTATGTATTCCTCGTTTACACTTCAAATGAATGTAAATGCGACCCTTCCTTGCTAGGAAATAGCGTTTGCAGATTTCTGCGTATCGTAGCTATAGAGTTCTTATGATTCTTAAAACGCGATATCGCATCTCATTTCCATGTTTCATGGTAAGATATATTATGATTTGCGAAGTGTTATGTATTCCTCGTGTACACTTCATATGAATGTTAATGCGACACTTCCTTGCAAGGAAGGAGCGTTTGCAGATGTCTAAGTATCGTAGCAATAGAGTTCTTATGATTCTTAAAACGCGAAATCGCATCTCATTTCTATGTTTCATGGTAAGATATAATATGATTTGCGAAGTGTTATGTACTCCTCGTCTACACTTCAAATGAATGTAAATGCGACACTTCCTTGGAAGGAAGTAGCGTCTGCAGATGTCTAGGTATCGTAGCAATAGATTTCAAATGCTTCTTAAAACGATATATTGCATCTCATATCTATGTTTAATGATAAGATATAATATTCATTGCGAAGTGTTGTGCATTCCTCGTCTACACTTCAAATGAATGTAAATGCGACACTTCCTTGCAAGGAAATAGCGTTTGGAGATGTCTACGTATCGTAGCAATAGATTTCTAATGCTTCTTAAAACGCGATATTGCATCTCATTTCTATGTTTCATGGTAAGATATAATATGATTTGCGAAGTGTTATGTATTCCTCGTTTACACTTCAAATGAATGTAAATGCGACCCTTCCTTGCTAGGAAATAGCGTTTGCAGATTTCTGCGTATCGTAGCTATAGATTTCTTATGATTCTTAAAACGCGATATCGCATCTCATTTCTATGTTTCATGGTAAGATATAATATGATTTGCGAAGTGTTATGTATTCTTCGTCTACACTTCAAATGAATGTAAATGCGACACTTCCTAGCAAGGAAATAGCGTTTGCAGATGTCTACGTATCGTAGCAATAGTATTCTAATGCTACTTAAAACGCGATATCGCATCTCATTTCTATGTTTCATGGTAAGATATAATATGATTTGCGAAGTGTTATGTATTCCTCGTCTACACTTCAAATGAATGTAAATGCGACACTTCCTCGCTAGGAAATAGCGTTTGCAGATGTCTACGTGTCGTAGCAATAGAGATCTAATGCTTCATTTCTATGTTTCATGGTAAGATATAATATGATTTGCGAAGTGTTATGTATTCCACGTCTACACTTCAAATGAATGTAAATGCGACACTTCCTAGCAAGGAAATATCGTTTGCAGATGTCTACGTATCTTAGCAATAGTGTTCTAATGCTTCTTAAAACGCGATATCGCATCTCATTTCAATGTTTCATGGTAAGATATATTATGATTTGCGAAGTGTTATGTACTCCTCGTCTACACTTCAAATGAATGTAAATGCGACACTTCCTTGGAAGGAAGTAGCGTCTGCAGATGTCTAGGTATCGTAGCAATAGATTTCAAATGCTTCTTAAAACGATATATTGCATCTCATATCTATGTTTAATGATAAGATATAATATTCATTGCGAAGTGTTGTGCATTCCTCGTCTACACTTCAAATGAATGTAAATGCGACACTTCCTTGCAAGGAAATAGCGTTTGCAGATGTCTACGTATCGTAGCAATAGATTTCTGATGCTTCTTAAAACGCGATATCGCATCTCATTTCTATGTTTCATGGTAAGATATAATATGATTTGCGAAGTGTTATGTATTCCTCGTTTACACTTCAAATGAATGTAAATGCGACCCTTCCTTGCTAGGAAATAGCGTTTGCAGATTTCTGCGTATCGTAGCTATAGAGTTCTTATGATTCTTAAAACGCGATATCGCATCTCATTTCTATGTTTCATGGTAAGATATAATATGATTTGCGAAGTGTTATGTATTCTTCGTCTACACTTCAAATGAATGTAAATGCGACACTTCCTAGCAAGGAAATATCGTTTGCAGATGTCTACGTATCTTAGCAATAGTGTTCTAATGCTTCTTAAAACGCGATATCGCATCTCATTTCCATGTTTCATGGTAAGATATATTATGATTTGCGAAGTGTTATGTATTCCTCGTGTACACTTCATATGAATGTTAATGCGACACTTCCTTGCAAGGAAGGAGCGTTTGCAGATGTCTAAGTATCGTAGCAATAGAGTTCTTATGATTCTTAAAACGCGAAATCGCATCTCATTTCTATGTTTCATGGTAAGATATAATATGATTTGCGAAGTGTTATGTACTCCTCGTCTACACTTCAAATGAATGTAAATGCGACACTTCCTTGGAAGGAAGTAGCGTCTGCAGATGTCTAGGTATCGTAGCAATAGATTTCTAATGCTTCTTAAAACGCGATATCGCATCTCATTTCTATGTTTCATGGTAAGATATAATATGATTTGCGAAGTGTTATGTATTCCTCGTTTACACTTCAAATGAATGTAAATGCGACCCTTCCTTGCTAGGAAATAGCGTTTGCAGACTTCTGCGTATCGTAGCTATAGAGTTCTTATGATTCTTAAAACGCGATATCGCATCTCATTTCTATGTTTCATGGTAAGATATAATATGATTTGCGAAGTGTTATGTATTCTTCGTCTACACTTCAAATGAATGTAAATGCGACACTTCCTAGCAAGGAAATAGCGTTTGCAGATGTCTACGTATCGTAGCAATAGTATTCTAATGCTACTTAAAACGCGATATCGCATCTCATTTCTATGTTTCATGGTAAGATATAATATGATTTGCGAAGTGTTATGTATTCCTCGTCTACACTTCAAATGAATGTAAATGCGACACTTCCTCGCTAGGAAATAGCGTTTGCAGATGTCTACGTGTCGTAGCAATAGAGATCTAATGCTTCATTTCTATGTTTCATGGTAAGATATAATGTGATTTGCGAAGTGTTATGTATTCTTCGTCTACACTTCAAATGAATGTAAATGCGACACTTCCTAGCAAGGAAATATCGTTTGCAGATGTCTACGTATCTTAGCAATAGTGTTCTAATGCTTCTTAAAACGCGATATCGCATCTCATTTCCATGTTTCATGGTAAGATATATTATGATTTGCGAAGTGTTATGTATTCCTCGTGTACACTTCATATGAATGTTAATGCGACACTTCCTTGCAAGGAAAGAGCGTTTGTAGATGTCTAAGTATCGTAGCAATAGAGTTCTTATGATTCTTAAAACGCGAAATAGCATCTCATTTCTATGTTTCATGGTAAGATATAATATGATTTGCGAAGTGTGTGTATTCCACGTCTACACTTCAAATGAATCTAAATGCGACACTT
This sequence comes from Xylocopa sonorina, assembly GCF_050948175.1. Lineage (NCBI taxonomy): Eukaryota > Metazoa > Arthropoda > Insecta > Hymenoptera > Apidae > Xylocopa > Xylocopa sonorina. Next base: position 1,066,739 of record NW_027490122.1, read on the forward strand.
CCTAGCAAGGAAATAGCGTTTGCAGATGTCTACGTATCGTAGCAATAGATTTCAAATGCTTCTTAAAACGCGATATCGCATCTCATATTTATGTTTCATGGTAAGATATAATATGATTTGCGAAGTGTTATGTATTCCTCGTCTACACTTCATATGAATGTAAATGCGGCACTTCCTTGCAAAGAAATAGCGTTTGCAGATGTCTACGTATCGTAGCAATAGATTTCTAATGCTTCTTAAAACGCGATATCGCATCTCATTTCTATGTTTCATGGTAAGATATAATATGATTTGCGAAGTGTTATGTATTCCTCGTCTACACTTCAAATGAATGTAAATGCGAAACTTCCTTGCAAGGAAAGAGCGTTTGCAGATGTCTAAGTATCGTAGCAATAGAGTTCTTATGATTCTTAAAACGCGAAATCGCATCACATTTCTATGTTTCATTGTAAGATATAATATGATTTTCGAAGTGTCATGTATACCTCGTCTACACTTCAAATGAATGTAAATGCGACACTTCCTTGCTAGGAAATAGCGTCTGCAGATGTCTAGGTATCGTAGCAATAGAGTTCTAATTCTTATTAAAACGCGATATCGCATCTCATTTCCATGTTTCATGGTAAGATATAATATGATTTGCGAAGTGTTATGTATTCCTCGTCTACACTTCAAATGAATGTAAATGCGACACTTCCTTGCAAGGAAATAGCGTTTGCAGATGTCTACCTATCGTAGCAGTAGAGTTCTAATGATTATTAGAACGCGATATCGCATCTCATTTCCATGTTTCATGGTAAGATATAATATGACTTGCGAAGTGTTATGTATTCTTCGTCTACACTTCAAATGAATGTAAATGCGACACTTCCTAGCAAGGAAATATCGCTTGCAGATGTCTACGTATCTTAGCAATAGTGTTCTAATGCTTCTTAAAACGCGATATCGCATCTCATTTCCATGTTTCATGGTAAGATATATTATGATTTGCGAAGTGTTATGTATTCCTCGTGTACACTTCATATGAATGTTAATGCGACACTTCCTTGCAAGGAAAGAGCGTTTGCAGATGTCTAAGTATCGTAGCAATAGAGTTCTTATGATTCTTAAAACGCGAAATCGCATCTCATTTCTATGTTTCATGGTAAGATATAATATGATTTGCGAAGTGTTATGTACTCCTCGTCTACACTTCAAATGAATGTAAATGCGACACTTCCTTGGAAGGAAGTAGCGTCTGCAGATGTCTAGGTATCGTAGCAATAGATTTCAAATGCTTCTTAAAACGATATATTGCATCTCATATCTATGTTTAATGATAAGATATAATATTCATTGCGAAGCGTTATGCATTCCTCGTCTACGATTCAAATGAATGTAAATGCGACACTTAATTGAAAGGAAATAGCGTTTGCAGATGTCTACGTATCGTAGCAATAGAGTTCTTATGATTCTTAAAACGCGATATAGCATCTCATTTCTATGTTTCATGGTAAGATATAATATGATTTGCGAAGTGTTATGTATTCCTCGTCTACACTTCATATGAATGTAAATGCGGCACTTCCTTGCTAGGAAATAGCGTCTGCAGATGTATAGGTATCGTAGCAATAGAGTTCAAATGCTTCTTAAAACGAGATATTGCATCTCATATCTATGTTTCATGATAAGATATAATATTCATTGCGAAGTGTTATGCATTCCTCGTCTACGATTCAAATGAATGTAAATGCGACACTTCCTTGCTAGGAAATAGCGTCTGCAGATTTCTGCGTATCGTAGCAATAGAGTTCTTATGATTCTTAAAACGCGAAATCGCATCTCATTTCTATGTTTCATGGTAAGATATAATATGATTTGCGAAGTGTTATATATTCCTCGTATACACTTCAAATGAATGTAAATGCGACACATCCTTGCAAGGAAATAGCGTTTGCAGATGTCTACATATCGTAGCAATAGAGTTCTTATGATTCTCAAAACGCGATATCGCATCTCACTTCTATGTTTCATGGTAAGATATAATATGATTTGCGAAGTGTTATGTATTCCTCGTCTACACTTCAAATGAATGTGAATGCGACACTTCCTCGCTAGAAAATAGCGTTTGAAGATGTCTACGTATCGCAGCAATAGATTTCTAATGCTTTTTAAAACGCGATATCGCATCTCATTTCTATGTTTCATGGTAAGATATAATATGATTCGCGAAGTGCTATGTATTCCTCGTCTACACTTCAAATGAATGTAAATCCGACACTTCCTTGCAAGGAAATAGCGTTTGCAGATGTCCACGTATCGTAGCAAAGGAGTTCTTATGATTCTTAAAACGCGATATCGATCTCAATTCTATGTTTCATGATAAGATATAATATGATTTGCGAAGTGTTATGTATTCCTCGTCTACACTTCAAATGAATGTAAATGCGACACTTCCTTGCAAGGAAATAGCGTTTGCAGATGTCTACGTATCGTAGCAATAGAGTTCTTATGATTCTTAAAACGCGATATCGCATCTCATTTCTATGTTTCATGGTAAGATATAATATGATTTGCGAAGTGTTATGTATTCCTCGTCTACACTTCAAATGAATGTAAATGCGACACTTCCTAGCAAGGAAATAGCGTTTGCAGATGTCTACGTATCGTAGCAATAGATTTCTAATGCTTCTTAAAACGCGATATCGCATCTCATTTCTATGTTTCATGGTAAGATATAATATGATTTGCGAAGTGTTATATATTCCTCGTCTACACTTCAAATGAATGTAAATGCGACACATCCTTGCAAGGAATTAGCGTTTGCAGATGTCTACATATCGTAGCAATAGAGTTCTTATGATTCTCAAAACGCGATATCGCATCTCACTTCTATGTTTCATGGTAATATATAATATGATTTGCGAAGTGTGTGTTTTCCACGTCTACACTTCAAATGAATCTAAATGCGACACTTCCTTGCAAAGAAATAGCGTTTGCAGATGTCTACGTATCGTAGCAATAGAGTTCTTATGATTCTTAAAACGCGATATAGCATCTCATTTCTATGTTTCATGGT